>NC_092714.1:818792-828792 GCF_047496885.1 Scyliorhinus torazame
AATCAGACTGAGATCAAACTGGATCGTCTGGAATAAGTCATGGATCAGAGTGGGGTCAGACTGGAATCAGTTTAGAATCAATCTGGGATCAGTTGGAAATCAGACTGGAATCAGCCTGGAGCCAGACTGAGATCTGTGTTCAATGAGACAGGGATTAGTCTGGAATCAGCCTGGTATTGGTCTGGGATCAGTCTGGGATCAGCCTGGTTCAGTCTGGGATTATACAAGTATCAGTATGGGATGAGACAGGGATTAGTCTGGAATCAGATTGGGATAAGTCTGGGATGAGACAGGGATCAGTCTGGGATCTGTCTAGGATCAGTGTGAAATCAGACTGGAATCACACTGGGATCGGTCTAGGATCCGTCTGGGGTCAGTGTGGAATCAGACCGGAATTAGAATCAGACTGGGATCAGTCTGCGATCAGTCTGGTTGGTTAACTAACAGAAAGCAAAGAGTGGGAATAAATGGGTATGTAGTTTACATGGATTTCAGCAAAGCCTTTGACAAGGTCCCAGATGGGAGACTGATAAAGAACGCAAATGTACATGGGATACAGGGGAACTTGAGAAGGTGGGTTCAAGGCTGGCTGAGCTGTAGGAGACAGAGGGTGGTGACAGACGGCTGCTTTAGTGCCTGGAAGCCAGTGAGCAGTGGTGACCACAGGGATCTGTGCTGGGCTCCCTAGTGTTCCTCATTTATATAAACAACATAGATGTCTCTGTGGGGGGAAGGATCAGTAAGTTTGTGGATGACACAAAGATCGGCCGGGTGGTTAACAATGGGGTTGAGTGTCTTGGATTACAGGGAGATACAGACGGGATGGGCAAATGGGCAGAATAATGGCCGATTGAATTTAACCCTGAAAAGTGTGAAGTGATATAGAACATGAAATGAAATGAAATAATAATCGCTTATTGTCACGAGTAGGCTTCAAATGAAGTTACTGTGAAAAGCCCCTAGTCGCCACATTCCGGCGCCTGTTCGGGGAGGCTGGTACGGGAATTGAACCGTAAAGCCAGCGATTTAGCCCAGTGAGCTAAACAGCCCCAGCAGAAGGAGGCCATTCGGCCCCATCAAGTCTGCACTGACCCACTTAAGCCCTCACCCACCCTATCCCCGTAGCCCAAGAACCACTCTTACCTTTTTGGACACTAAGGGCAATTTATCATGGCCAATCCACCTAACCTGCACAGCTTTGGACTGTGGGAGGAAACTGGAGCACCCGGAGGAAACCCACACACACACGGGGAGAACGCGCAGACTCCGCACAGACAGTGACCCAAGCCGGAATCGAACCTGGGACCCTGGAGCTGTGAAGCCACAGTGCTAATCACTGTGCTACGGTGCTGCCCTTTGGAAGGAGTAATTTGACAAGGAAGTATTCAATGAATGGCCTGGCACTGGGACATTCCGAGGAGCAAAGGCTTTTTATTTTAAAAAAAATTTAGAGTACCCAATTTTTTTTTTCCATTTAAGGGGCAATTTAGCGTGGTCAATCCACCTTCCCGGCACATCTTTGGGTTGTGGGGGCGAAACCCACGCAGACACAGGGAGAATGTGCAAACTCCACACGGACAGTGACCCAGAGCAGGGATCGAACCTGGGACCTCGGCGCCGTGAGGCCGCAGTGCTAACCACTGTGCCACCATGCTGCCCGCAAAGGCTTTTTATACATATATAAAGTGCAAGAGGGTAGCCAGGGAGAGGGTTGGCCCACTCAAGAACAGGGGAGGGAATTTACGTGTGGAGAGAGGAAATGGGTGAGGTATTAAATGTCAGATTCACCACAGAGAAGGACTTGGTGGATGAGGAGTCTGGGGAAGGGATTGTAGACAGCCTGGGTCAGATTGAGATCAAAAAGGAGGTATTGGCGTTCGTGAAAAACATTAAGGTAGACACGTCCCCAGGGCCTGATGGGATCTACCCCAGAATACTGAGAGGGCAAGGGAGGAAATTACTGGGGCCTTGCGAGAAATCTTTTATCCTCATTGGTTCCAGGGAGGTCCCAGAGGACTGGAGAATAGCCAATGCTGTTCGTTTGTTTAAGAAGGGTAGCAAGGATAATCCAGGGAACTACAGGCCGGTGAGCCTTACGTCAAAGAACAAAGAACAAAGAAAAGTACGGCACAGGAACAGGCCCTTCGGCCCTCCAAGCCCGTGCCAACCATGCTGCCCGACTAAACTACAATCTTCTACACTTTGTCAGTGGTAGGGAACTTACTGGAGAGAATTCTTCGAGACAGGATCTACTCCCATTTGGAAAAAAGTGGAGGTATTAGCAAGAGGCAGAATGGTTTTGTGAAGGGGAGGTCGTGTCTCACTAACTTGATAGAGTTTTTCGAGGAGGTCACAAAGATGATTGATGCAGGTAGGGCAGTGGATGTTGTCTATATGGACTTCAGTAAGGCCTTTGGCAAAGTCCTTCATGGCAGACTGGTACAAAAGGTGAAGTCACACGGGATCAGGGGTGAGCTGGCAAAATGGATACAGAACTGGCTAGGTCATAGAAGGCAGAGAGTAGCAATGGAGGGATGCTTTTCTAATTGGAGGGCTGTGACCAGTGGTGTTCCGCAAGGGATCAGTGTTGGGACCTTTGCTGTTTGTAGTAATATATAAATGATTTGGAGGAAAATGTAACTGGTCTGATTAGTAAGTTTGCAGACGACACAAAGGTTGGTGGAATTGCGGATAGCGATGAGGACTGTCAGAGGATACAGCAGGATTTTGATTGTTTGGAGACTTGGGCGGCGAGATGGCAGATGGAGTTTAAATCCGGACAAATGTGAGGTAATGCATTTTGGAAGGTCTAATACAGATGGGAAATATACAGAAAATGGCAGAAGCTTGACGAGTATTGACAATCAGAGAGATCTAGGAGTACAGGTCCACAGGTCACTGAAAGGGGCAACACAGGTGGAGAAAGTAGACAAGAAGGCATGGGGCATTGAGTTTAAAAATTGGCAAGGCATGTTGCAGCTGTATAGAATCTTAGTTAGGCCACACTTGGAGTATAGTGTCAATTCTGGTCGCCACACTACCAGAAGGATGTGGAGGCTTTAGAGAGGGTGCAGAAGAGATTTACCAGGATGTTGCCTGGTATGGAGGGCATTAGCTATGAGGATAGGTGAGCAAAACTTGGTTTATTTTCGCTGGAACGATGGAGGTTGAGGGGCGCCCTAATAGAAGTCTACAAGATTATGGGGGGCATGGACAGGGTGGATAGTCAGAAGCTTTTTCCAGGTTGGAAGAGTCAATTATTAGGGGCCATTGGTTTAAGGTGAGAGGGGCAAGGTTTAGAGTAGATGCACGAGGCAAGTTTTTTTTACACAGAGGGTAGTGGGTGCCTGGAACTCGCTACCGGAGGAGGTGGTGGAAGCAGAGACGAGAATGACTTTTAAGGGGCATTTTGACAAATACATGAATAATAATATAATAATAATCTTTTTATTGTCACAAGTAGGCTTACATTAACACTGCAATGAAGTTACTGTGAAAAGCCCCTAGTTACCACATTCCGGCATCTGTTTGGGTACACAGAGGGAGAATTCAGAATCCTCAATTGATTCTGAATTCCAGAATCAATTGAACCCACGCTGCTGACCTTGTTCTGCATCACAAACTAGCTGTCTAGCCCACTGAGCTAAACCAGCCCTCTCGGCTGGGAATCGAGGGATATTGTCCCCGGAAGGGTAGTTTTTTTTTTAGTTCAGACAGGCAGCAGGCCTGGTGAAGGCTTGGAGGGCCGAAGGGCCTGTTCCTGTGCTGTAATTTTATTTGTTCAAAGAGACCTTGGAGTGTTTGTCCATAGATCTCCAAAGGAAGAAGAGCAGGTTAATCGGTGGTGAAAAAGGCAAATGGGGCACTTGCTGTTATCAATCGAGGCATAGATTACAGTGTGAAATCAATCTGGGGTCGGCCTGGAATCAGACTGAGATCAGTCTGGAATCTATCAGGGATCAGTCTGGCACCAGTCGGGAATCAGTCTGGGACCAGACTGCAATCAGTCTGGGATCAGTTTGGCATCAGACTGGGGTCAGTCTGGAATCAATCAGGAATCAGACAGGGATCAGACTGGAGTGAGTCTGGGGTTAGTCTCAAATCAGTCTGGGATCAGACTGGGATCAGTCTGCGATGAATCTGGAATCAGTGTGGAGTCAGACTGGGATCTGTCTGGATTTAATCTGGGATCAGTCTGGGAATGGCCTTGAATCAGTCTGGGATCAGATTGGGATTTTCCTGGAATCAGTCTGGGATCAGATTGGGATTTTCCTGGAATCAGTCTGGGATCAGACTGGGATCAGTCTGCGATGAATCTGGAATCAGTGTGGAGTCAGACTGGGATCTGTCTGGATTTAATCTGGGATCAGTCTGGGAATGGCCTTGAATTAGTCTGGGATCAGATTGGGATTTTCCTGGAATCAGTCTGGGATCAGATTGGGATTTTCCTGGAATCAGTCTGGGATCAGATTGGGATTTTCCTGGAATCAGTCTGGGATGCGTCGAAGATGTTTCTGGGATCAGTAGCTGTCCCTTTAAGACGCTCTGTTAAATTTGGCCGAGAGATAATGGGCGGGGGCCGCCGTTGCCTTTAAGGCGGACCGGAAGCGGAAGTGGCGATGTTGTGAGCGGAAGGAGGAGAAGCTGCGGATTGTCACCAATGGAGAACCGGCCGCTGGCGACATGTGAGTGAGACCCCCCCCCCCCCCCCCCCAACACAACCCCCCCCCCCCCCAACACAACCCCCCCCCCCCCCCCCCAAATACCCCCCCCAACACAACCCCCCCCAACACAACCCCCCCCCCCCAACAACCCCCCCCCCCCAACAACCCCCCCCCCCAACAACCCCCCCCCCAACAACCCCCCCCCCAACAACCCCCCCCCAACAACCCCCCCCCCCAACAACCCCCCCCCCCCAACAACCCCCCCCAACACCCCCCCCCCAACAACCCCCCCCCCAACAACCCCCCCCAACAACCCCCCCCCCCAACAACCCCCCCCCCCCCAACAACCCCCCCCCAAACAACCCCCCCCCCAACAACCCCCCCCCCAACAACCCCCCCCCCAACAACCCCCCCCCAACAACCCCCCCCCCCAACAACCCCCCCCCCCAACAACCCCCCCCCACAACCCCCCCCCCCCCCCCAACAACACCCCCCCCAAACACAACCCCCCCAAAATAACCCCCAATCACCCCCCCCAAATAACCCCCCCAATCACCCCTCCAAACACAACCCCCCCAATAACCCCTCAATCACCCCTCCAAACACAACCCCCCCCCAAATAACCCCCCCCAAACACAACCCCCCCAATCACCCCCCAAACACAACCCCCCCCAAATACACCCCCCAATACACCCACCCCCAATTCAACCCCCCCCAAATACACCCACACCCCCCAAGTAACCCAAACCCCCAAAAATAAACGCCAACCCCCAAAAATAAACACCAACCCCCCCAAAATAAACCCCAACCCCCCCAAAATAAACCCCCCAGCCCCCCCAAAGCCCCCCTCAAATAAACCCCAATCCCCCAAATAAACCCCAAACCCCAAAAATAAACCCAACCCCCAACACTGGGGTACAGTACTGGTGGGGACGGGTCTGTCACTGTATAACACTGGGGTACAGTACTGGTGGGGACGCGCCTGTCACTGTATAACACTGGGGTACAGTACTGGTGGGGACGGGTCTGTCACTGTATAACACTGGGGTACAGTACTGGTGGGGACGCGCCTGTCACTGTATAACACTGGGGTACAGTACTGGTGGGGACGGGTCTGTCACTGTATAACACTGGGGTACAGTACTGGTGGGGACGGGTCTGTCACTGTATAACACTGGGGTACAGTACTGGTGGGGACGGGTCTGTCTCTGTATAACACTGGGGTTCAGTACTGGTGGGACGGGTCTGTCTCTGTATAACGCTGGGGTACAGTACTGGGGGGGACGGGTCTGGTGCTGTATAACACTGGGGTACAGTACTGGTGGGGACGGGTCTGTCACTGTATAACACTGGGGTACAGTACTGGTGGGGAGGGTCTGTCTCTGTATAACGCTGGGGTACAGTACTGGGGGGGACGGGTCTGTCGCTGCATAATTCTGGGGTACAGTACTGGTGGAGACGGGTCTGTCACTGTATAACACTGGGGTACAGTACTGGTGGGGACGGGTCTGTCACTGTATAACACTGGGGTACAGTACTGGTGGGGACGGGTCTGTCACTGTATAACACTGGGGTACAGTACTGGTGGGGAGGGTCTGTCTCTGTATAACACTGGGGGTACAGTACTGGTGGGGACGGGTCTGTCTCTGTATAACGCTGGGGTACAGTACTGAGGGGACGGGTCTGTCGCTGCATAATTCTGGGGTACAGTACTGGTGGAGACGGCTCTGTCTCTGTATAACACTGGGATACAGTACTGGTGGGGGACGGGTCTGTCACTGTATAACACTGGGGTACAGTACTGGTGGGGAGGGGTCTGTCTCTGTATAACACTGGGGTACAGTACTGGTGGGGACGGGTCTGTCTCTGTATAACACTGGGGTACAGTACTGGTGGGGACGGGTCTGTCAGTGTATAACACTGGGATACAGTACTGGGGGGACGGGTCTGTCACTGTATAACACTGGGGTACAGTACTGGTGGGGACGGGTCTGTCACTGTGTAACACTGTGGTACAGTACTGGTGGGGACGGGTCTGTCAGTGTATAACACTGGGATACAGTACTGGGGGGACGGGTCTGTCACTGTATAACACTGGGGTACAGTACTGGGGGGACGGGTCTGTCACTGTATATCACTGGGGTACAGTCCTGGTGGGGACGGGTCTGTCTCTGTATAACACTGGGGTACAGTACTGGTGGGGACGGGTTTGTCACTGTATAACACTGGGGTACAGTACTGGTGGGGACGGGTCTGTCTTTGTATAACACTGGGGTACAGTACTGGTGGGGACGGGTCTGTCACTGTATAACACTGGGGTACAGTACTGGTGGGGACGGGTCTGTCACTGTATAACACTGGGGTACAGTACTGGTGGGGACGCGTCTGTCACTGTATAACACTGGGGTACAGTACTGGTGGGGACGGGTCTGTCAATGTATAACACTGGGGTACAGTACTGGTGGGGACGGGTCTGTCACTGTATACACTGGGGTACAGTACTGGTGGGGACGGGTCTGTCTCTGTATAACACTGGGGTTCAGTACTGGTGGGACGGGTCTGTCTCTGTATAACGCTGGGGTACAGTACTGGGGGGACGGGTCTGTCACTGTATAACACTAGGGTACAGTAACTGGTGGGGACGTTGGCTTCTGTCACTGTGTAACACTGCGGTACAGTACTGGTGGGGATGGGTCTGTCAGTGTATAACACTGGGATACAGTACTGGGGGGACGGGTCTGTCACTGTATAACACTGGGGTACAGTACTGGTGGGGACGGGTCTGTCACTGTGTAACACTGGGGGTACAGTACTGGTGGGGACGGGTGTGTCACTTTATAACACTGGGGTACAGTACTGGTGGGGACGGGTCTGTCACTGTATAACACTGGGGTACAGTACTGGTGGGGACGGGTCTGTCTCTGTATAACACTGGGGTACAGTACTGGGGGGACGGGTCTGTCTCTGTATAACACTGGGGTACAGGGTACACTGTGTAACACGGATATATTTTGGTTTCAAGATAGTTAGTTTGGGATGCAGTGTCTGTTAGCCCTGTCAGAATGATTACTTACGGCAGCTGCTAGACTCCTCATGGTACAATGGCATTGGGAGCCAGGTTTTACTCTGCGTGAGATTGGTCGCTCTCGCTTTGCCTGCTGATTTATGGCATCAATTTAACCACACAGTGTGTTGCCATTGACAACGGCTCCATTAATCACTGATTTGTGATGTCACTGCCCCTACAGGTAGTCGTTTGTTTGTGGATCCAACACGGCCTATTTCGCTGGGTCACCTCCCACTCAGCCCGCAGCCCACGGCCCACATCACAACGCCTCCTTTTCAAATCCTCACCCTTCACTTTACCTCATGTGCTCACCGAGCACAGTCCCCCCCCCCCCCCAACTTCGAGCACAGTCCTCCTCCCCAACTTCAAGCACAGTCCCCGCCCCCCCCAACTTCGAGCACAGCCCCCCCCCCCCAACTTCGAGCACAGTCCCCCCCCCCCAACTGCGAGCACAGTCCCCCCCCAACTGCGAGCACAGTCCCCCCCCCCAACTGCGAGCACAGTCCCCCCCCCAACTGCGAGCACAGTCCCCCCCCCCAACTGCGAGCACAGGTCCCCCCCCCCCCAACTGCGAGCACAGTCCCCCCCCCAACTGCGAGCACAGTCCCCCCCCCCCAACTGCGAGCACAGTCCCCCCCCCCCAACTGCGAGCACAGTCCCGTCCCCCCCAACTTCGAGCACAGTCCCCCCCCCCCCAACTTCGAGCACAGTGTCCCCCCCAACTCCGAGCACAGTCCTCTCCCCAACTTAGAGCACAGTGTCCCCCCCCCAACTTCGAGCACAGTTTCCCCCCCCAACTTCGAGCACAGTTCCCCCCCCAACTTCGAGCACAGTTCCCCCCCCAACTTCGAGCACAGTCCCCCCCCCCCCCAACTTCGAGCACAGTGTCCCCCCCCCAACTTCGAGCACAGTGTCCCCCCCAACTTCGAGCACAGTTTCCCCCCCCAACTTCGAGCACAGTTTCCCCCCCCAACTTCGAGCACAGTTTCCCCCCCCAACTTCGAGCACAGTTTCCCCCCCCAACTTCGAGCACAGTTCCCCCCCCCAACTTCGAGCACAGTTCCCCCCCCCCAACTTCGAGCACAGTTCCCCCCCCAACTCGAGCACAGTGTCGACCCCCCCAACTTCGAGCACAGTGTCTCCGCCCCCCAACTTCGAGCACAGTGTCTCCCCCCCCAACCTTCGAGCACAGTCCTCTCCCCAACTTCGAGCACAGTTTCCCCCCCCCCAACTTCGAGCACAGTTTCCCCCCCCAACTTCGAGCACAGTTTCCCCCCCCAACTTCGAGCACAGTTTCCCCCCCCAACTTCGAGCACAGTTTCCCCCCCCAACTTCGAGCACAGTTTCCCCCCCCCAACTTCGAGCACAGTTCCCCCCCCCAACTTCGAGCACAGTTTCCCCCCCCAACTTCGAGCACAGTTTCCCCCCCCAACTTCGAGCACAGTTCCCCCCCCAACTTCGAGCACAGTTTCCCCCCCCCAACTTCGAGCACAGTTCCCCCCCCCCCCAACTTCGAGCACAGTCCCCCCCCAACTTCGAGCACAGTCCACCCCCCCCAACTTCGAGCACAGTCCACCCCCCCAACTTCGAGCACAGTCCCCCCCCCCAACTTCGAGCACAGTCGTCGTCCCCCCAACTTCGAGCACAGTCCCCACCAACTTCGAGCACAGCCCCCCCCCACCAACTTCGAGCACAGTTTCCCCCCCCCCAACTTCGAGCACAGCCCCCCCCCAACTTCGAGCACAGTCTCCCCCCCCCCCAATTTCGAGCACAGTCCCCTCCCCAACTCCGAGCGCAGTGTCCCCTCCCCAACTCCGAGCGCAGTGTCCCCTCCCCAACTCCGAGCGCAGTGTCCCCCTCCCCAACTCCGAGCGCAGTGTCCCCCTCCCCAACTCCGAGCGCAGTGTCCCCTCCCCAACTCCGAGCGCAGTGTCCCCTCCCCAACTCCGAGCGCAGTGTCCCCTCCCCAACTCCGAGCGCAGTGTCCCCTCCCCAACTCCGAGCGCAGTGTCCCCTCCCCAACTCCGAGCGCAGTGTCCCCTCCCCAACTCCGAGCGCAGTGTCCCCTCCCCAACTCCGAGCGCAGTGTCCCCTCCCCAGCTCCGAGCGCAGTGTCCCCTCCCCAGCTCCGAGCGCAGTGTCCCCTCCCCAGCTCCGAGCGCAGTGTCCCCTCCCCAGCTCCGAGCGCAGTGTCCCCTCCCCAGCTCCGAGCGCAGTGTCCCCTCCCCAGCTCCGAGCGCAGTGTCCCCTCCCCAGCTCCGAGCGCAGT
>NC_092714.1:831292-1001912 GCF_047496885.1 Scyliorhinus torazame
ATCTATCTGCCTCCTGTAGTCTGATTCATCGTTGTTTGAGATGCGGCCCACTACAGTCGTATCATCCGCAAACTTATAGATGGAGTTGGGTTAAATCTTGCCACACAGTCGTGTGTGTACAGGGAGTACAGTAGAGGACTGAGCACGCATCCTTGTGGGCCCGGTGTTGAGGACTATTGTGGAGGAGGGGCTGTTGCCTATCCTGGCAGATTGTGGTCTGTTGGTGAGGAAGTTGAGGATCCAGCTGCACAGGGAGGAGTCCAGTCCAAGGTTGCGGAGATTGGTTATGTCTTGTTGTTGAAGGCAGAGCTGTAGTCTCTGAACAGCACTCTGACGTGGGTAGAATGCTATTTCCCTGACACTGAATCGAACCCGGGGCGGTGAGAGTCCCGAATCCTAACCACTAGACCACCAGCGAAGTACAATGATTCTATGATTCTACATGCAGAATAGCAAATGTCCGGGAGTGAGTTACAGACTGGAATCTAACGAGGGGTTCCTGGGGCTCATATGTGGAATAACAAATACCTGGGAGTGAGTTGTAGATTGTGATGCCGTCTTTAGTAGAATATCTTGACTGGGTTGAATCTCTGAATGTGTTTCATCTGTGCATCATGTTCTCAGATTGGGAGTGTCCTGCCTTGTATCCCAAGGCTGAGTGGGCAGATCAATCACAACTTCTGGTTTCCTGTCGGGGGTTTATAACAGTGAGCTGTGTGGAGCTCTCCCTCTGTTCCACCCGAGCTTTGTGACTTGAGCATGAGCTGGCAATTTCACTCGGCCTGGGGGCACAGGCTTTACCAGCTTGCTGCTGGCTGTTGGCCGGCACGGTAGCACAGTGGTTAGCACTGTTGCTTCACAGCTCCAGGGTCCCAGGTTCGATTCCAGCTTGGGTCACTGTCTGTGCGGAGTCTGCACGTTCTCCCCGTGTGTGCGTGGGTTTCCTCCGGGTGCTCCGGTTTCCTCCCACAGTCCAAAGATGTGCAGGTTAGGTCGATTGGGCATGATAAATTGCCCTTAGTGTCCAAAGAAAGGTTGGGTGGGTTACGGGGTTAGGGCGGAGGGCGTGGGCTTGGGTAGGATGCCCTTTCCAAGCACTGTCGCAGACTCGATGGGCCGAATGGCCTCCTTCTGCACCGTAAATTCTATGGTGAGGTTGTGTCTGACTAGCGGAGATTGTGACCCAGGATTCTATCCTTGGAAAGAGAAACCGAGTTCACAGGCGTTTCTTCAGAGACTCCGTTTCCTCTGCTGAAGAGTTTCCGTCGTCACAGATGCTGCCAGAACTGATGAGTTTTTATTTCCGATTTCCTGCAACTGCAGTGTTCGGCTTTAACTCCGTGTTTTTTCTCCCCAGGTGCGGGTGATCAGGCTATATTTTCCTCGGTTTATTCTATACTCATGCAGCAACTTCCTCGGGAGCCAATGGAATGGAGAAGGTACCGACTCGAGTTTTCTATTCTCTACCTCGGAATATTTGCTGGCTGGGGTTAGGCTGCACCGCCCCAGACTCGTTCCCACAGCCATTAACCATTTGCCTCTAACCGCTGGTGGCTGCCTTTGCCACACACATGGCCTGTGTACCCCCCCCCCCCCCCCGGCCACACACATGGCCTGTGTACCCCCCCCCCCCCCCCCCTGGCCACACACATGGCCTGTGTACCACCCCCCCCCCCCCCCTGGCCACACACATGGCCTGTGCGCCCCCCCCCGGCCACACACATGGCCTGTGTGCCCCCCCCCCCCGCCACACACATGGCCTGTGCGCCCCCCCCCGCCACACACATGGCCTGTGTGCCCCCCCCCCCCCCCGCCACACACATGGCCTGTGTGCCCCCCCCCCCCCCCCCCCCCCCCCCCGCCACACACATGGCCTGTGTACCCCCCCGCCCCCCCCCCCGGCCACACACATGGCCTGTGCGCCCCCCCCCGCCACACACATGGCCTGTGCGCCCCCCCCCGCCACACACATGGCCTGTGCGCCCCCCCCCGCCACACACATGGCCTGTGCGCCCCCCCCCGCCACACACATGGCCTGTGCGCCCCCCCCCGCCACACACATGGCCTGTGCGCCCCCCCCCCCGCCACACACATGGCCTGTGTGCCCCCCACACCCCGGTGGGATTTACAGGGCCTGTTTCCTAAATCATACAGTACAGAAGGAGGCCACTCGGCCCATTGAGTCTGCACTGATCCTTCGAATGAGCGGTGCGCCAATGTCCACCTGCCCTATCCCTGTAATCCCATAACCCAACTTGCACATCCCTGGGCACTGGGGGCAATTTAGCCTTACCAATCCATCTAACTTGACCGTCTTTGGACTTGTGGGAGGAAACCGGAGCACCCGGAGGAAACCCACGAGATACGGGGAGAATGTACAAACTCCACAGACAGTCACCCGAGACCGGGATTGAACCTGGGAACCTGGCGCTGTGAGGCAGCAGTGCTAACCAACGTGCCATCCCAAAGGTATCCTTTGTCCTGCTTTAAGCAACAAACGGCGCCCACTGCAAAGAAAAGAAAAGTTACCACTGGAAGCTTTTTCTTATTTTTTCTTGGAAATGTACATTCCAAAATGGCTCAATCTTGGTCAGGACAGGGTTGGATTCTCTTTTGCAAAGTGCACACCACGCAGAATGACCGATCCCAGCAGAGATCAGTCACTATTGCTTTTTCCAGACTGTCTGAAGGCAGTTTTCTCACTGCCTGAGTGAGGACTATACACTGATAAGACAGGCAATGCCTTCAGAGGCGCTTTTGTCCTCTAGCGCTAATGGTACCGTGTTAGGAAAGAGTTCAGTTGCCCAACATTTGAGTTAGGGTTAATGTTTGTAAGTGTTTTTATTTATAATAGATTTCACTTGATGTTTAAATAGACACACCATATAAATAAAGGGGATGCAGGTGGCACTGGGTGGTGTTGATGGAGAGGTGATCAATGCTCAGAATATACCTGATGTGGAGATGCTGGCGTTGGACTGGGGTGGGCACAGTAAGAAGTCTTACACACCAGGTTAAAGTCCAACAGGTTTGTTTCAAATCACTAGCTCCTTCCTCAGGTGAATGAAGAGGTAGGTTCCAGAAACATATATAGATAGACAAAGTCAAAGATGCAAGATAATGCTTAGAATGCGAGCATTTGCAGGTAATTAAGTCTTTACAGATCCAGAGACGGGTAATCCCAGGTTAAAGAGGTGTGAATTGTCTCAAGCCAAGACACCCCCACTCTGCAACTGGATCCTCGATTTTCTGACCAACAGACCACAATCAGTAAGAATGAACAACAACACCTCCTCCACAACAGTCCTCAACACCGGCGCCTCGCAAGGCTGTGTATTTAGCCCCCTACTCTACTCCCTGGACACACACGACTGCGTGGCAAAACTTGGTTCCAACTCCATCTACAAGTTTGCTGACGATACGACCATAGTGGGCCGGATCTCGAATAACGATGAGTCCGAATACAGGAGGGAGATAGAGAACCTAGTGGAGTGGTGTAGCAACAACAATCTCTCCCTCAATGCCAGCAAAACTAAAGAGCTGGTCATTGACTTTAGGAAGCAAAGTACTGTACACACCCCTGTCAGCATCAGTGGTGTTACGGGCGAGGCGTTGAGTTCAACCAACCTCTCCCTTTAATGTATTTGTTGCTTTTCCGAGCACACGGCTTGTTCCCCAGGTGTGCGATTACAATTATGGACACGTGGGTTTTTAAACACAAAACACTGTTTATTCCATGAACTCAATTTAACGTCTTAAATAAACATTGATCTCTTAACACCCCTTACTTCAAAGATAACTCAGAAAATATTGCAACAGTGAATAATTCCTTAAAATGTTCCTTCAAACTTCAAAGAGACTTAACACCTTTAACCAGAATCACATCAGGTTAAAGGCTTTACTATTATGAGTTTAGATCACCCAAATGATCCAGGGATAGTCTTTCATGGCAGAGATCCAGCTCACTGCAAACACAGACACACACAGCTCTTTTCCTCCAAACCTGCAAAACTGAACTACAAAATGGCTGACCTGAGCTCAGCCCCACCCACTCTCTGACATCACTGTTTTCTTAAAGGTACATTGCTTAAACATCCATGTCTTAAAGGCACTCTCGCGTGACACCACCCCAAGAAAAATAAATAAATCATCAACTTCAAGATGGTTTCATTTTTCACTTTTGCACCATCCACTAAGAAATGTACACAGTAAATATACCTTTACGTTGAAAAAAAACAACACACGCAAACAGGCATAATAATATAGTCCATTTTTCTTTGTTCTTCTTCCTCCAACCGAAATCATTCTCGATTGACAGTTTCTTTGAACAAAGTCTCTGCACGATCCATCCATTCCTCTACTCCTCGGCATTTCTCTTCAGAATCAGATACTTTAATTCAATCTGACCACAGAGTCCCTTGCAATTCTCCAATACAGGAGCATTGGTGATCATAGCTTTCAGGCAGTCAAATGCCTGTTGAAAGTAGGGGCTGGTTTAGCACACTGGGCTAAATAGTTGACTTTTAAAGCAAACCAAGGCAGGCCAGCAGCATGGTTCAATTCCCGTACCAGCCTCCCCGAACAGGCGCTGGAATGTGGCGACTAAGGGCTTTTCACAGTAACTTCATTTGAAGCCTACTTGTGACAAGCGATTTTCATTTCATTTCAAGTCCGCTGTCCCTTGAAATTTTTGATGTTTCTTTAGCAAGTCCATCAGTGGAGTAATGCCACAAAACATTTGCACAAAGGTTCGATCAAATATAAGAACATAAGAACTAGGAACAGGAGTAGGCCATCTGGCCCCTCGAGCCTGCTCCGCCATTCAATGAGATCATGGCTGATCTTTGTGGACTCAGCTCCACTCTCCGGCCCGTACACCATATCCCCGAATCCCTTTATTCTTTAGAAAGGTATCTATCTTTTTCTTAAAAACGTTTAAAGAAGGAGCCTCAACTGCTTCACTGGGCAAGGAATTCCAGAGATTCACAACCCTTTGGGTGAAGAAGTTCCTCCTACACTCAGTCCTAAATCTACCTCCCCTTATTTTGAGGCTATGCCCCCTAGTTCTGCTTTCCCCGACCAGTGGAAACAACCTGCCCGCATCTATCCTATCTATTCCCTTCATAATTTTATATGTTTCAATAAGATCCCCTCGCATCCTTCTAAACTCCAATGAGTACAGTCCCATTCATGTTAAGAAATCGCATTATTTCCCTTTGTCTTGAGGGCATCGGAAACTCCTCAAGGAAAGTGATTCGGGCTTCTCCATATTCACTTCCGGCTAGGTTCCTCACCAAACCCGCCTCCTGAAGTCGATCGAAGAACTCCATACGATGTTTTAAATGTTCTTTCCATGTCTGGAAGTTGGAAATAAAAGCAGATTGTCCCGCTTTCTCCATGCAATCCTTCAATGGTGGGACAGGATAAGAGTCCGTTCTTGTAACTGCATTCACCTTTCTATAGTTCACACACAACCATTGGGTACCGTCTGGTTTAGGTACCATCACTATGGGTGAGCTCCATTGGCTGCAACCCACTTCAATTATGCCATTTTTAAGCATACTTTCAATCCCTTTGTTAACCTGTGCCAATTTTAAAGGATTAAGTCTACATGGATGTTGTTTGATAGGAACAGCATTTCCCACATCTACATCATGTATAGCCATTTTAGTACTTCCCAATTTGTCTGTACAAACTTGCCCACGTTATATCAATAACTCTTTCAGGTCAGTTTGTTTTTCCTCTGGAAGGTAACTTAACAATTCATCCCAATTTTTAAGAACACCCTCATTTTCCAATTTAATTTGAGGTATGTCAAATTCACAGTCATCTGGATTTGGTTCGTCACTTTGAGTTAGAATCAATAAAACCTCCTTTTTCTCTCCTTTTCCTTTCAAAGTACCTTTTAAGCATATTCACATGACACACTCGGTGAGTCTTCCTTCTATCTGGTGTTTTTACCACATAATTCACCTCACTTAATTTCCTTTCAATCTGATACGGTCCACAAAACCTTGCTTTTAAATGCTCCCCTACCACTGGCAACAATACTAAAACTTTATCTCCACTGGCAAAACTACGAACTTTGGATTTCTTGGCCGCTATCCGTTTCATCACATTTTGTGCAACTTTCAAATGTTGTCTAGCCAATTCACCTGCTCTATTTAATCGTTCCCTAAAATTTGACACGTAATCCAATAATGTAATTTCCGATTTCTCACCCACCAATTTTTCCTTAATCAATTTAAGTGGTCCTCTTACCTCATGACCAAAAATTAGTTCAAAAGGACTAAATTTGGTAGACTCATTAGGTGCATCCCTAATCGCAAACAATACGAATGGAATTCCTTTATCCCAATCATCTGGATAATCTTGACAGTATGCCTTCAATATTGTCTGATGCCACCTTTCTAACGCTCCCTGCGATTCTGGATGGTACGCAGTTGATTCAAATTGTTTTATTCTTAAGCTATCCATAACTTCTTTGAATAACTTTGAAGTAAAATTTGTTCCTTGATCCGATTGAATTTCTGTGTGTAGTCCATAACTAGTAAAGAATTTAAGTAACTCCTCCACAATCCTTTTAGCTGAAATATTACGTACTGGAATGGCCTCTGAAAACCTAGTAGACACATCCATTATAGTCAAAAGATATTGATTCCCACTTTTTGTTTTAGGAAGCGGTCCTACACAATCGATTAGGACACTTGTAAAAGGTTCCTCAAATGCTGGAATGGGTATTAAGGGCGCTGGTTTTATCACTGCTTGAGGTTTCCCTATCACTTGACATGTGTGACATGATTGACAAAATTTAACTACATCTTTATGTAGTCCAGGCCAATAAAAATGTTTCTGGATTTTAGCTTGAGTTTTCCTTATTCCCAAATGACCTCCCACTGGTACCTCATGTGCAACTCGCAACACCTCCTTTCTATACCCTACCGGCAATACTACTTGATGAACTTCTGCCCACTTTTCATCCACCTGCATATGTACGTGTCTCCATTTTCTCATCAAGACATCATTTTTATGGTAATAACACTCTGGTATACTCTCAGATTCCTCTTCCGTATGTGCTTTATGATATATCCGTTTTATTTCTACATCTTTCTGTTGTAACTCCGCCAATTTTCCTGAACTAAAAATATCCGCCTCATCCTCCACCTGTTCTTGTTCTTTTTCAACCATCTGATCAAAAATCGTTTCTGATAATTGCACTTCAACTTCATCTTCACTCTTTGATTTCTCCTCTTGTCTTAACCTGTGACTTTGCGACCTTGTTACTACACAATCCGGAAAAAGCCCAGGATATTCGTCCTTCAACACTTCAGTTGACTGATTTTCCACTGGCTGATCAACCACAGTAGGCCTCACTCCCACCTGCGATCCAGCTATATCATTACCCAAGATAAACTGTATTCCTGGACAAGATAGTTTCTCTATTACTCCTACTACCACTTCACCACTCTTCACTGGACTTTCCAACCTTACCTTATATAATGGAACACGACTCCTCTCACCCTGAATTTCATATATCACCACCTTTTCTGGCAACATTCTACATAATTAAAGATTGACCAGCCCCTGTATCTCTTAAAATTGTGACGACTTTACCTGCTCCTCCTGATACACATGAGTAAACTTTACCCACACAAGTAAATTCTTTAAATACATCTGGCACCTTAACAATTACTTCTCGAACAGGCTGTACAATCGTTTGCACCTCCTTCGCTTCCCTTAGACTTTCCTTTACCACTCTAACAAACGCACTGTCTCATCCTGTTTTACCACATCAGCCTTCCCAGTGCTTTTCTTCAACCACCAACACTGTGACTTTACATGGCCTAGTTTATTACAGTGAAAACATTTGCAATTTTTCATTTATTTTCCACCCTCCTGGATTTCTTTTTTACTCTGAGGTACACTCTCTTTATTGTCTCTCATCAG
This sequence comes from Scyliorhinus torazame, assembly GCF_047496885.1. Lineage (NCBI taxonomy): Eukaryota > Metazoa > Chordata > Chondrichthyes > Carcharhiniformes > Scyliorhinidae > Scyliorhinus > Scyliorhinus torazame. The sequence goes on from NC_092714.1 coordinate 839,240, forward strand.
ATCACCTTTACCTTTACCACTTGAGTATTTCTCATGTCCCCAGTTTCTATCCCTCACCGGCTGAAACTGATGTCGGAAATCAATCTTTGATTTATGAACTATTTCATAATCATCTGCCATTTCTGCTGCTAATCTCGCAGTTTTAACCCTCTGTTCTTCCACATGAGTTCTCACTACATCAGGAATTGAATTTTCAAACTCCTCCAAAAGTATAATTTCTCTGTGAACTTCATACGTTTGGTCTATTTTCAAAGCCCTTATCCACCTATCAAAATTACTCTGAGCCTTTCAAACTCCATGTACGTTTGACCAAATTCTTTCCTTAAATTTCTAAACCTTTGTCTGTAAGCTTCAGGCACTAGCTCATATGCACTTATGATGGATTTCTTCACCTCCTCATACGTTCCAGATACCTCCTCCGGTAGTGATGCAAACACTTCACTAGCTCTACCTACCAGCTTTGTTTGAATCAGTAACACCCACATGTCCTGTGGCCATTTCATTTGTTTAGCTACCTTCTCAAATGAAATGAAAAAGGCTTCCACTTCCTTCTCGTCAAACCTTGGCAATGCTTGGACATATTTAAATAGATTCCCACCAAGCCTTCGACTCTGACGCTCTTTCTCACTATCCTCATCACTATCCTCCAACTGTACGTTTCCCTTTACGTCTGCCAATTTTAACTGATTGTCATGTTTCATGGCCATTTTCTGAAGTTCAAACTCCCTCTCTTTATCTTTTTCCCTGATCTGTATCTCCCTTTCTTTTTCTTTTTGTTCTGCTAGGGCTATTCTTTCTTTTCTCCTTTCTTCTCCTTTTCTTTTTCCTCTCTCTCACTCTCTTATTCAAGCCGCTTTAATTCTTTCTCATGTTCCATTTGTTTAATTTGTAACTGAATTTTTGCCATTTCCAATGAGTCAAACTCTATCTCAGGCAACTTTAAATGCTTAACCACCGCCATAATTACCTCATCTTTTCGCATTTTGTCAGGTAATGTTAACTGCAATGTTCTTGCCAAATCGAACAGTCTGCTTTTCGTTTCTGTCTGTAAGGTAGTACATGCGACATTCTCCACCCCCAAAAACTTCGGAGCCTCTGAAAGAGCCATTGTTCATGACACTCTCCCCATTTAAACTAAAATACCACACCGGAAAAGCAACAATCCTTCCCTGTCTTTAAGTTCACAAAAGCCAATCCAATAGATAGACTTTTATCCCCCTCGAGCCCCCAATTGTTATGGCCGAGGCTTTTCAGAACCCCAAAATGTATCATGGAGTTCAACCAACCTCTCCCTTTAATGGATTTGTTGTTTTTCCTTTTTAAAAAAAATAAAATAATTTTTATTAAAAGTTTTCATAAAATATCAATAACAAAATGAGAAAAAAAAAAGAACCCAACAGGGTTAAGTACAAAACACAATCTAAAAAAGCAACCCCCCAAACCCCCCCCCCCGTACATAAATAATAAATTAACATTAACACCCCGACTTAACACAACAGGTGTATACACCCCCTCAGACCCTCCAGTGTAAATAACATAAACAAAAATAAAGTAACCCCCCCCCCCCCCCCCCCCCCCCGAGCTGCTGCCAATGTCTAGCGTTCTGCCAGAAAGTCTAAGAACGGTTGCCACCGCCTAAAGAACCCTTGTACCGACTCTCTCAAGGCGAATTTCACCCTCTCCAATTAAATGAACCCTGCCATATCGCTGATCCAGGATTCCACGCTTGGGGGCCTCTCATCTTTCCACTGAAGGAGAATCCTTCGCCGGGCTACCAGGGACGCAAAGGCCAGAATTCCGGCCTCTTTTGCCTCCTGCACTCCCGGCTCCTCTGCCACCCAAAATATTGCGAGCCCCCAGCCAGGTCTGACCCTGGATCCTACCACCCTCGACACTGTCCTCGCTACGCCCTTCCAAAATTCCTCCAGCGCTGGGCATGCCCAGAACATATGGGTATGATTTACTGGGCTCCCTGAGCACCTAACACAATTGTCCTCACCCCCAAAGAACCGGCTCATCCTTGTCCCGGTCATGTGTGGTTCCCCCGTAATGGGGTCCACGCCGAGGCCCCAACTTCCTCCCCCATGCCGCATCCAATGCCCCCAAATTTTGAGGATCGCCACCACCACCGGGCTCGTGGTATACCTCCTTGGAGGGAGCGGCAGCGGCGCCGTTGCCAGCGCCCCCAGACTCGTACCCACACAGGACGCCGTCTCCAGCCTCTTCCATGCAGCCCCTTCCATCACCCACTTGCGCACCATCGTCGCATTGGCGGCCCAGTAGTACCCACAGAGGTTGGGCAGCACCAGCCCCCCCCATCTCTACTCTGCTCCAGGAACACCCTTCTCACCCTCGGAGTCCTTCGCGCCCACACAAACCCCATTATACTCCTGTTAACCCGCCTGAAAAAAGCCTTCGGGATAAACACGGGGAGGCACTCGAACAGGAACAAAAACCTTGGGAGCACCGTCATTTTGATTGACTGCACCCTACCCCCCAAGGACAGCGGCAACGCGTCCCACCTCTTGAACTCCTCCTTCATTTGCTCCACCAGCCTTGTAAAGTTAAGCCTCTGCAGGGCCCCCCCAGCTCCTGGCCACCTGGACCCCCAAATATCTGAAACTCCTCTCCGCCCTTTTTAGTGGGAGCTCGCCAATCCCCCTCTCTTGGTCCCCGAGCTGAACTACGAACAGCTCGCTCTTCCCCATATTGAGCTTGTACCCTTACTTCAAAGATAACTCAGAAAATATTGCAACAGTAAATAATTCCTTAAAATGTTCCTTCAAACTTCCAAGAGACTTAACACCTTTAAACAGAATCACATCAGGTTAAAGGTTTTACTATTATGAGTTTAGATCACCCAAATGCTTCCGAGATAGTCTTTCATGGCAGAGATCCAGCTCACTGCAAACACAGACACTCCCAGCTCTTTTCCTCCAAACTGCAAAACTAAACTGCAAAATGGCTGACCTGAGCTCAGCCCCACCCACTCTCTGACATCACTGTTTTCTTAAAGGTACATTGCTTAAACATCCATGTCTTAAAGGTACTCACACGACAATAGGCTGAGGTGGAGATGGTTAGCAGTTTCAAATTCCTTGGGGTGCACATCTCAAAAAATCTGTCATCATAGAATTTACAGTGCAGAAGAAGGCCATTCGGCCCGTCGAGTGCACCGGCCCTTGCAAAGAGCACCCTACCCAAGGTCACTATCCCCATAACCCAGTAACCCCACCCAACACTAAGGTCAATTTTGGACACTAAGGGCAATTTATCATGGCCAATCCACCTAACCTGCACATCTTTGGACTGTGGGAGGAAACTGGAGGATCCGGAGGAAACCCACGCACACACGGGGAGGATGTGCAGACTCCGCACAGTGACCCAAGCCGGAATCGAACCTGGGACCCTGGAGCTGTGAAGCAATTGTGCTATCCACAATGCTACCGTGCTGCCCACCATGGTCCACCCTCGTTGACGCTACCACCAAGAAAGCACAACAGCGCCTATACTTCCTCAGGAAACTAAGGAAATTCGGCATGTCCACATTGACTCTTACCAACTTTTACAGATGCACCATAGAAAGCATCCTATCGGGCTGCATCACAGCCTGGTATGGCAACTGCTCGGCCCAGGACCGCAAGAAACTTCAGAGAGTAGTGAACACCGCCCAGTCCATCACACAAACCTCCCTCCCATCCAGTGACTCCATCTACACCTCCCGCTGCCTGGGGAAAGCGGGCAGTATAATCAAAGACCCCTCCCACCCGGCTTACTCACTCTTCCGACTTCTTCCATCGGGCAGGAGATACAGAAGTCTGAAAACACGCACGAACAGACTCAAAAACAGCTTCTTCCCCACTGTTACCAGACTCCTAAATGACCCTCTTATGGACTGACTTCATTAACACTACACCCTGTATGCTTCTTTATTTTAAAATAAATTTCGAATACCCAATTCATTTTTTCCAATTAAGGGACAATTTAGCGTGGCCAATCCACCTAACCTGCACATCTTTGGGTTGTGGGGGTGAAACCCACGCAGACATGGGGAGAATGTGCAAACTCCACACGGACAGTGACCCAGAGCCGGGATCGAACCTGGGACCTCGGCGCCATGAGACAGCAGGGCTAACCACTGTGCCACCGTGCTGCCCTTTGTATACTTCATCCGATGCCGGTGTTATCTAGTTACATTGTATACCTTGTGTTGCCCTACTATGTATTTTCTTTTATTCCCTTTTCTTCTCATGTATTTAATGATCTGTTGAGCTGCTCGCAGAAAAATACTTATCACTGTACCTCGGTACACGTGACAATAAACAAATCCATCCAATTGGTAGGATTTCGCAGGCCAGATTGTGTGGGATGAATAATGCGACATGAATCCCAGGTCCCGGTTGAGGCTGCACTCGTGTGCGGAACTTGGCTATAAGTTTCTGCTCGGCGATTCTGCGTTGTCGCGGGTCCTGAAGGCCGCCTTGGAGAATGCTTACCCGGAGATCAGAGGCTGAATGCTCTTGACTACTGAAGTGTTCCCTGACTGGAAGGGAACATTCCTGCCTGGTGATTGTCACGCGATGTCAGTTAATCCGTTGTCGCAGCGTCTGCATGGTCTCGCCAATGTACCACGCTTCGGGACATCCTTTCCTGCAGCGTATGAGGTAGACAACGTTGGCCAAGTCGCACGAGTATGTACCGCGTACCTGGTGGGTGGTGTTCTCACGTGTAATGGTCGTACCCATGTTGAAGATCTGACACGTCTTGCAGCGATTGCCATGGCAGGGTTGTGTGGTGTCGTGATCGCTGTTCTGAAGGCTGGGTAGTTTGCTGCAAACAATGATTTGTTTGAGGTTGCGCGGTTGTTTGAAGATGTGCAGTACATACTCGTGCGATTCGGCCAATGTTGTTGTGTGACCTGTGTAACTGTACACCCAGATCCCTCTGCCTATCAATATGCACAGTAAGAAGTCTTACAACACCAGGTTAAAGTCCAACAGGTTTGTTCGATATCACTAGCTTTCGGAGCGCTGCTCCTTCCTCAGGTGAGGAACATTCACCTGAGGAAGGAGCAGCGCTCCGAAAGCTAGTGACATCGAAACAAACCTATTGGACTTTAACCTGGTGTTGTAAGACTTCTTACTGTGCTCACCCCAGTCCATCGCCGGCATTTCCACATCATATCAATATGCAGTAATTACAACTAGACAACAACCAAGCTCACCTATTATCCCCTGTCCCACCCATTCCCCGTGCACACAAGACACAAACACGGGGGGGGGGGAAATAATAAGCGTATTGGTAACAGATAAGAGTCTTTGCTTCCAATGGTGGCCCTGTAGCAAGCTTTCCTCCCAGCACGCTAGCTGATGAAAGCCTCTGGTTATGGCTGGTCTTCTTGGCAGAGTTATCCATTCAATATGGTACTTACAGGCAGCAGGCCTTCTGGAGAGGCACTTTGCTCGTTCTTATCAAACTGGACCCTCAACTCAAGGCTCCGACTGAGGCCTATTTCTTTCTTGAGACTCTTTATTCAACGTCAAATCCTGCTTTCAGACCAGGGTTTGACTTCAAGCCTTTCCAGTCTCAAGAGAATGACACTGAGTCTTGCTGGAGAGAGAGAGGAAGAGTCAGCCCTCACAGTGGCCTCATGGAGAGGGTGCAGCTGGATATTTTGGGAGAGAAATTAATTTGAACCCTCCATCCAAGCTGAAGAATCAAAAGTGAACCTTGTGGCTCTGAAAAACATTCCAGTGGAATACTATCCAGTCACCACCTGTTACCGGACAGAACACAACCTTTTTGGCCAATTCATTGGCCATCAGCCAAATCAATCACTGAGTCCAGCCAATCTCCAATCGTCAGCCTGAAACAGCACAGCCTTCTGGAACCTGCTGTTTGAATTAAAGGCACACGCCAATGCTTTCTTCTGCTTGAATTAAAGTGGTAGCCTGCCTTAAAGACACAGGCCCATAAATCATCCACGGATCAAAAATGTAACGGTAAAGAATAAAAGAAAGGAAAACAAGGGAATAGACGGGGAATAAACAAGAAGGAGCAGGAAGGACCCTTACACTCACTCTCATCCGCTGCTACCACATCATTCCTGTTTGCTCCCCCCACTTGAACAGTTTCTGTACTATGGTGCCATGGCCAGCCTGGCTTATCCACCTTGCTGGCCTCGATTCCCTCCACTCCTGTCTGGTCCGCCCCACTCACAATCACATCCTCCTCTCCCTCACCACTGACAAAAACAGATTAAACAGGTGTGACCTTCAACAGCAAAGTGCCCAGCTCGTTCTCCTCGTCCCTTCTGTTCCGCAGTGTGTGCACTTCAGCTTGTACATCAATAATGCTGATCCAGAATTCCTCGAGCTGTTTTCAGGTGTGTTTGTTTTGGCCTTGGCGTCTGGAAGTTCCCACGTTCCACAGCAGCAACATAACACCTGTCCGACCATTGTTCCTTATGCTCTTTAATTACTTTAGTTTAATGACTTTTTTAAAGAACTTTGAATAATAGTTGCAGATATTACAATGTACTGTGCTCATTTCCACCAGTACCACCACCAACAAAAAATCAGATGGTTCTGAATTACACAGACTTGTTTTTTAGGTATTTATTTTAGTTTTATTTATTTATCTTTTTTACATTAATTAATAAACTCTACAGCCTCCAATGAGCTTTACTACTGCTATTACAAAAATCTTATGAAGAAAACCTTTGTTATCAATAAATTGTCGCAATGTTTTGAAGAAAAATGAGCAAAACAAGTAAAATACTCACCGACCAATCACTTAACCGGTGCCTGATAACGCAATACTTGATTTTTTTTTTCCCAAATCTGGTTGGTTATTGGGTCCCAGCACCGAGCTCCTTTACCTCGCCCGCTCCGCCCTCTGTCTCAGTCGGGATGGTTTCAGGTTGAGATATTCAGCTAATGAGGCCCCTTCTTAAACCCCATTGTACTTTGAGCAGGGAACTTTGTCGCAATACTGGAGATGAGTCCCCATAGCTCTGCCTTTGTTCAGTGCTGGCTGCTGCAGACATCCTTCCAACGATCCATCCTGTTGGCTCGGCCGGAATGTTTTGACCATGGGAGGAGTGTCACATTCCAGGGGTTTGATGTGCTAGCCTTTGGGCATTTTTAAACTGCTCAGAAACTTCCAAAACTACCATCATGTGGTCATCGGTGACCATTTATTCAGTCTCACCATTTGCCCATGATTAAATAATAATTGTATTATTATAATACAAAGGAGACACAGTGGTCAGCACTGCTGCCTCATGGGCCAGGCACCCACCTTCGATCCTGACCTTGGGTGACTGTGTGGAGTTTGCACGCTCTCTCCATTATGTCTTCTGATCATGAGAGAGATCATGGCTGATCTGAGTCTGGCCTTCACTCCATTTTCCTGACTGCTCCTTTGATTCTTTTGTGGATCAAAAATCTGTCTTGACTAAATTTAGTGACCCAACCTCCAGTGTTGCCTGGAGAGGCAAATTGCACAGTCTGAAGGCCGCTCTGGCAGAAGACAACGCTCCTAATCTCCTCAATGGGAGACCCTTTATTTTTAAATTGTGTTCCCTAGTTCCAGACAGCCGGGGCCTCCTGTCCATGGCTCATGAGGGGAGATGCCCTGGGCTCCGTGTCCATTGCTCGCGACCATCTGGCAGTTCTCGGCTGAGCGACCAGGTGTGGCACCTCTCAGCTGGCTGGAGGGAAAGGCAGCAGAATGTTCCATATCATGTTCCTGCCTGTGTTCCAGGTCCTATGGGCGACCACCCAAGATGATCCACCTTGAAGCAAATTTTGTTCAATTTAAAGAAGAGCTGATACCGAAGGAGGGAAACCGAGCCCTCCTAACCTTCCCCTTCCTGCACATATTCTGGACGGACTGCTGTGTGAGTATGCTGATGTGTGTCGACACGGTGTGTGGGATGGGTGGCCACTGCTGATACCAGGATGGTTCAGGCTGTGTAATTCTTGTCACCCTGTCTGCTTGTCCACATTAAGCTGTTTAAACTGTGACACTCCATATCCCTAACCTGAGAAAGAGTCACTCTGTCAAAGGGTTAACTAATCGTCATGACCATCAGTAAAATAATTGGCATGGTGATTTTTGCAGAGTGGACAATCAATGCAAATCCAACAGATATTTTTTTTAATTGAAAGTACCCAATTCTTTTTTTCCCAATTAAGGGGCAATGTAGCGTGGCCAATCCACCTGCCCTGCACATCTTTGGGTTGTGGGGGTGAGACCCACGCAGACACGGGGAGAATGTGGGCAAACTCCGCACGGACTGTGACCCAGCGCGGGATCGAACCCGGGTCCCTGGCGGCGTGAGGCAGCAGTGCTAACCACTGCGCCACCCACAAATCCAACAGATAATGACCTCTCTCCCCACGTTGATGTTACCTGTCAAAGCCTCTGAGAAAATGGGTTCAGTAAGGAGGGAGGGTTTCCGCATTCATTCATTCCTTCCTCCTCGGCCTTGCTGCATCACCACTAGCCAGACTGTTGATTCATGGTGCCAAACCCAATTACAGGAGAGGTGTGTGAGGGCAGCACGTTTCTTTTACTCCCCCCTTCCCTGGGCTGGTGATGTGTCACCATCTGCTGCCTCTCTCTGCAGCAATCTGGCATTGTGGAGTGCGTGAGGGGGATTGATGTGTGGGATTGATGGGGATTGATGTGTGGGATTGAGGGGGATTGATGTGTGGGATTGAGGGGGATTGATGTGTGGGATTGAGGGGGATTGATGTGTGGGATTGAGGGGGATTGATGTGTGGGATTGAGGGGGATTGATGTGTGGGTGGTGTTACTGAGTTCTGCTCGGTCCCCCCTGGCTGCGTGAGGAGCTGGTGCCAGAGGGGAGGGCTGTGTTGTGGGTTGTGTCTGACTGTCCCTGTGCTGTGGGTTGTGTCTGACTGTCGCTGTGTTGTGGGTTGTGTCCGACTGTCGCTGTGTTGTGGGTTGTCTGACTGTCCCTGTGTTGTGGGTTGTGTCTGACTGTCCCTGTGCTGTGTTGTGGGTTGTGTCTGACTGTCCCTGTGCTGTGTTCTGGGTTGTGTCTGACTGTCCCTGTGCTGTGTTGTGGGTTGTGTCTGACTGTCGCTGTGCTGTGTTGTGGGTTGTGTCTGACTGTCCCTGTGCTGTGTTGTGGGTTGTGTCTGACTGTCGCTGTGCTGTGTTGTGGGTTGTGTCTGACTGTCGCTGTGCTGTGTTGTGGGTTGTGTCTGACTGTCGCTGTGCTATGTTGTGGGTTGTGTCTGACTGTCCCTGTGCTGTGTTGTGGGTTGTGTCTGACTGTCCCTGTGCTGTGTTGTGGGTTGTGTCTGACTGTCCCTGTGCTGTGTTGTGGGTTGTGTCTGACTGTCGCTGTGCTGTGTTGTGGGTTGTGTCTGACTGTCCCTGTGCTGTGTTGTGGGTTGTGTCTGACTGTCCCTGTGCTGTGTTGTGGGTTGTGTCTGACTGTCGCTGTGCTGTGTTGTGGGTTGTGTCTGACTGTCCCTATGCTGTGTTGTGGGTTGTGTCTGACTGTCGCTGTGCTGTGTTGTGGGTTGTGTCTGACTGTCGCTGTGCTATGTTGTGGGTTGTGTCTGACTGTCCCTGTGCTGTGTTGTGGGTTGTGTCTGACTGTCGCTGTGCTATGTTGTGGGTTGTGTCTGACTGTCGCTGTGCTGTGTTGTGGGTTGTGTCTGACTGTCGCTGTGCTGTGCTGTGTTGTGGGTTGTGTCTGACTGTCGCTGTGTTGTGGGTTGTGTCTGACCGTCCCTGTGCTGTGTTGTGGGTTGTGTCTGACTGTCGCTGTGCTATGTTGTGGGTTGTGTCTGACTGTCCCTGTGCTATGTAGTGGGTTGTGTCTGACTGTCGCTGTGCTATGTAGTGGGTTGTGTCTGACTGTCCCTGTGCTGTGTTGTGGGTTGTGTCTGACTGTCCCTGTGCTGTGTTGTGAGTTGTGTCTGACTGTCCCTGTGCTGTGTTGTGGGTTGTGTCTGACTGTCCCTGTGCTGTGTTGTGGGTTGTGTCTGACTGTCGCTGTGTTGTGGGTTGTGTCTGACTGTCGCTATGTTGTGGGTTGTGTCTGACTGTCGCTGTGCTGTGTTGTGGGTTGTGTCTGACTGTCGCTGTGTTGTGGGTTGTGTCTGACTGTCGCTGTGTTGTGGGTTGTGTCTGACCGTCCCTGTGCTGTGTTGTGGGTTGTGTCTGACTGTCGCTGTGCTGTGTTGTGGGTTGTGTCTGACTGTCCCTGTGCTGTGTTGTGGGTTGTGTCTGACTGTCCCTGTGCTGTGTTGTGGGTTGTGTGTGACTGTCGCTGTGCTGTGTTGTGGGTTGTGTCTGACTGTCCCTGTGCTGTGTTGTGGGTTGTGCCTGACTGTCGCTGTGTTGTGGGTTGTGTCTGACTGTCCCTGTGCTGTGTTGTGGGTTGTGTCTGACTGTCGCTGTGCTGTGTTGTGGGTTGTGTCTGACTGTCCCTGTGCTGTGTTGTTGGTTGTGTCTGACTGTCCCTGTGCTGTGTTGTGGGTTGTGTCTGACTGTCGCTGTGCTGTGTTGTGGGTTGTGTCTGACTGTCGCTGTGCTGTGTTGTGGGTTGTGTCTGACTGTCCCTGTGCTGTGTTGTGGGTTGTGTCTGACTGTCGCTGTGCTGTGTTGTGGGTTGTGTCTGACTGTCGCTGTGCTGTGTTGTGGGTTGTGTCTGACTGTCGCTGTGTTGTGGGTTGTGTCTGACTGTCCCTGTGCTGTGTGTTGTGTCTGACTGTCGCTGTGCTGTGTTGTGGGTTGTGTCTGACTGTCCCTGTGCTGTGTTGTTGGTTGTGTCTGACTGTCCCTGTGCTGTGTTGTGGGTTGTGTCTGACTGTCGCTGTGCTGTGTTGTGGGTTGTGTCTGACTGTCGCTGTGCTGTGTTGTGGGTTGTGTCTGACTGTCCCTGTGCTGTGTTGTGGGTTGTGTCTGACTGTCGCTGTGTTGTGGGTTGTGTCTGACTGTCCCTGTGCTATGTTGTGGGTTGTGTCTGACTGTCGCTGTGCTGTGTTGTGGGTTGTGTCTGACTGTCGCTGTGTCGTGGGTTGTGTCTGACTGTCGCTGTGCTGTGTTGTGGGTTGTGTCTGACTGTCGCTGTGCTGTGTTGTGGGTTGTGTCTGACTGTCGCTGTGCTGTGTTGTTGGTTGTGTCTGACTGTCCCTGTGCTATGTTGTGGGTTGTGTCTGACTGTCCCTGTGCTATGTTGTGGGTTGTGTCTGACTGTCCCTGTGCTGTGTTGTGGGTTGTGTCTGACTGTCGCTGTGTTGTGGGTTGTGTCTGACTGTCGCTGTGCTGTGTTGTGGGTTGTGTCTGACTGTCCCTGTGCTGTGTTGTGGGTTGTGTCTGACTGTCCCTGTGCTGTGTTGTGGGTTGTGTCTGACTGTCGCTGTGCTGTGTTGTGGGTTGTGTCTGACTGTCGCTGTGCTATGTTGTGGGTTGTGTCTGACTGTCCCTGTGCTGTGTTGTGGGTTGTGTCTGACTGTCGCTGTGCTGTGTTGTGGGTTGTGTCTGACCGTCCCTGTGCTATGTTGTGGGTTGTGTCTGATCGTCCCTGTGCTGTGTTGTGGGTTGTGTCTGACTGTCCCTGTGCTGTGTTGTGGGTTGTGTCTGACCGTCCCTGTGCTGTGTTGTGGGTTGTGTCTGACTGTCGCTGTGCTGTGTTATGGGTTTTGTCTGACTGTCGCTGTGCTGTGTTGTGGGTTGTGTCTGACTGTCCCTGTGCTGTGTTGTGGGTTGTGTCTGACTGTCCCTGTGCTGTGTTGTGGGTTGTGTCTGACTGTCGCTGTGCTGTGTTGTGGGTTGTGTCTGACTGTCGCTGTGCTATGTTGTGGGTTGTGTCTGACTGTCCCTGTGCTGTGTTGTGGGTTGTGTCTGACTGTCGCTGTGCTGTGTTGTGGGTTGTGTCTGACCGTCCCTGTGCTATGTTGTGGGTTGTGTCTGATCGTCCCTGTGCTGTGTTGTGGGTTGTGTCTGACTGTCCCTGTGCTGTGTTGTGGGTTGTGTCTGACCGTCCCTGTGCTGTGTTGTGGGTTGTGTCTGACTGTCGCTGTGCTGTGTTATGGGTTTTGTCTGACTGTCGCTGTGCTGTGTTGTGGGTTGTGTCTGACTGTCCCTGTGCTGTGTTGTGGGTTGTGTCTGACTGTCGCTGTGCTGTGTTGTGGGTTGTGACTGACTGTCCCTGTGCTGTGTTGTGGGTTGTGTCTGACTGTCGCTGTGCTGTGTTGTGGGTTGTGTCTGACCGTCCCTGTGCTATGTTGTGGGTTGTGTCTGACTGTCGCTGTGCTGTGTTGTGGGTTGTGTCTGACTGTCCCTGTGCTGTGTTGTGGGTTGTGTCTGACTGTCGCTGTGCTATGTTGTGGGTTGTGTCTGACTGTCCCTGTGCTGTGCTGTGGGTTGTGTCTGACTGTCGCTGTGCTGTGTTGTGGGTTGTGTCTGACCGTCCCTGTGCTGTGTTGTGGGTTGTGTCTGACCGTCCCTGTGCTGTGTTGTGGGTTGTGTCTGACTGTCCCTGTGCTGTGTTGTGGGTTGTGTCTGACCGTCCCTGTGCTGTGTTATGGGTTGTGTCTGACTGTCGCTGTGCTGTGTTGTGGGTTGTGTCTGACTGTCCCTGTGCTGTGTTAAGGGTTTTGTCTGACTGTCGCTGTGCTGTGTTGTGGGTTGTGTCTGACTGTCGCTGTGCTGTGTTGTGGGTTGTGTCTGACCGTCCCTGTGCTGTGTTATGGGTTGTGTCTGACTGTCGCTGTGCTATGTTGTGGGTTGTGTCTGACTGTCCCTGTGCTGTGTTATGGGTTGTGTCTGACTGTCGCTGTGCTGTGTTGTGGGTTGTGTCTGACCGTCCCTGTGCTATGTTGTGGGTTGTGTCTGACTGTCCCTGTGCTGTGTTGTGGGTTGTGTCTGACTGTCGCTGTGCTGTGTTGTGGGTTGTGTCTGACCGTCCCTGTGCTGTGTTGTGGGTTGTGTCTGACTGTCCCTGTGCTGTGTTGTGGGTTGTGTCTGACTGTCGCTGTGCTGTGTTGTGGGTTGTGTCTGACTGTCCCTGTGCTGTGTTGTGGGTTGTGTCTGACTGTCCCTGTGCTGTGTTGTGGGTTGTGTCTGACTGTCCCTGTGCTGTGTTGTGGGTTGTGTCTGACTGTCCCTGTGCTGTGTTGTGGGTTGTGTCTGACTGTCCCTGTGCTGTGTTCAGACATGTTCTTTTGAATTTTGAAGGACACAGAGGCTTACAAAGCAACAGCAAAAGACGACATAACAAAATGGCAAAATATTTTAAAAGCTTACAGCAGCTCTGATTGGCTGATTGTTGTTGTGGAGAGTGATGCCAAGAAAAAGAACAAGACCAACATTCTCCCAAGAACGTCGATTGTGGATAAGATCAGAAATGACTTCTGCAACAAGCAGAGCGACAGGTAGAGGGAGTTCATCCTTTCTCCATCTGTACACCCCAACCAACATCGATCGGGAACAATTTCTCAGTCAGTACACCCCGCCACCCCCTCCCCCAAAACCAACAGCAAAGAACAATACAGCACAGGAACAGGCCCTTCGGCCCTCCAAGCCTGCGCCGACCATACTGCCCGACTAAACTAAAACTGTCTGCTCTTACGGAGTCCGAATCCTTCCATTCCCACCCTATTCATATATTTAGACATCCCTTAAATGCCGCTACCGTACCTGCTCCCACCCCCTCCCCGGGCAGCGCGTTCCATATAATTACCACCCTCTGTGTAAGAAACTTGCCTCACACATCTGTTCTAAACTTTTCCCCACGCACTTTAAACCAATGTCCCCGAGTACGTGACTCTCCTACTCGAGGAAAGAGTGCACACTCTACCCTATACTCCTCGTCCACCAAGTCCATCACTTTGGTGAAGACTGAGGCAAAGGATCATTCAGTATTTCTCCCATTTCCTCTGGTTCCATACATAGATTCCCTACAATATCCTTGAGTGGACCAACCCTTTCTCTGGCTACCCTCTTGCTCTTTACATATGTATAAAACGCTTTAGGATTTTCCGTAATCCTGTTTAGAGATGACTCCTCAACCTCTTTCTTCCCCCACCCCGCTCCCGATCGGTGACAATTCCTCAGTCTTTACACCCCACCCCCCCCCCCCCCCACCCCCCAATCAAATACTGGGCGGGGAGGGTGCGCCTGGGCGGGGAGGGTGCGCCTGGGCGGGGAGGGTGCGCCTGGGCGGGGAGGGTGCGCCTGGGCGGGGAGGGTGCGCCTGGGCGGGGAGGGTGCGCCTGGGCGGGGAGGGTGCGCCTGGGCGGGGAGGGTGCGCCTGGGCGGGGAGGGTGCGCCTGGGCGGGGAGGGTGCGCCTGGGCGGGGAGGGTGCGCCTGGGCGGGGAGGGTGCGCCTGGGCGGGGAGGGGGCGCCTGGGCGGGGAGGGTGCGCCTGGGCGGGGAGGGGGCGGCGGGGAGGGGAGGGGGCGCCTGGGCGGGGAGGGGGTACCTGACCTTCCTGACCAGGTTCGTTGTCTCCCTGTGACTTCTCTCTCCCAGGTGTGTGGTGCTGACCGATCCACTGAAGGATTCTTCACGTACTCAGGAATCCTGGAATACTTTCTTCTCCAAGCTCCGGACTTTGCTGCTAATGTCCTTTACCAAGAATCTGGGGAAGTTTGAGGATGAGATGAGAACAATGAGGGAGCAGAGGACTGAATCTGGCTGGAGTTTCTGTGAATATTTCATGGTTCAGGTAGGAAGATCGGCAATGGGCTCAGTTTTCCAGCATTCATTTTCATATTTTTCACTTTATCGGGCATTAGGAGGAAGGGATTGAGGGTCAGTCAGCTTTGCTGGGTGCAGGATCCGCACCGTGACCCAGAGTCCAGCTGGCATCCGCACGGTGACCCAGTGTCCGACTGGCATCCGCACCGTGACCCAGAGTCCGGCTGGCATCCGCTCCTCCCCCTCGCTCCTCCGCCTCCCTCGCCCCTCCGCCTCCCTCGCCCCTCCGCCTCCCTCGCCCCTCCGCCTCCCTCGCCCCTCCGCCTCCCTCGCCCCTCCGCCTCCCTCGCCCCTCCGCCTCCCTCGCCCCTCCGCCTCCCTCGCCCCTCCGCCTCCCTCGCCCCTCCGCCTCCCTCGCTCCTCCGCCTCCCTCGCTCCTCCGCCTCCCTCGCTCCTCCCCCTCCCTCGCCCCTCCACCTCCCTCGCCCCTCCACCTCCCTCGCCCCTCCACCTCCCTCGCCCCTCCACCTCCCTCGCCCCTCCACCTCCCTCGCCCCTCCACCTCCCTCGCCCCTCCACCTCCCTCGCCCCTCCACCTCCCTCGCCCCTCCACCTCCCTCGCCCCTCCACCTCCCTCGCCCCTCCACCTCCCTCGCCCCTCCACCTCCCTCGCCCCTCCACCTCCCTCGCCCCTCCACCTCCCTCGCCCCTCCACCTCCCTCGCCCCTCCACCTCCCTCGCCCCTCCACCTCCCTCGCCCCTCCACCTCCCTCGCCCCTCCACCTCCCTCGCCCCTCCACCTCCCTCGCCCCTCCACCTCCCTCGCCCCTCCACCTCCCTCGCCCCTCCACCTCCCTCGCCCCTCCACCTCCCTCGCCCCTCCACCTCCCTCGCCCCTCCACCTCCCTCGCCCCTCCACCTCCCTCGCCCCTCCACCTCCCTCGCCCCTCCACCTCCCTCGCCCCTCCACCTCCCTCGCCCCTCCACCTCCCTCGCCCCTCCACCTCCCTCGCCCCTCCACCTCCCTCGCCCCTCCACCTCCCTCGCCCCTCCACCTCCCTCGCCCCTCGCCCCCCCTCGCTCCTCGCCCCCCCTCGCTCCTCCGCCTCCCTCGCCCCTCCGCCTCCCTCGCTCCCCTCGCTCCTCCACCTCCCTCGTCCCCCCTCGCTCCTCCACCTCCCTCGTCCCCCCTCGCTCCTCCACCTCCCTCGTCCCCCCCTCGCTCCTCCACCTCCCTCGTCCCCCCCTCGCTCCTCCGCCTCCCTCGCCCCCCCTCGCTCCTCCGCCTCCCTCGCCCCCCCCTCGCTCCTCTGCCTCCCTCGCCCCCCCCTCGCTCCTCTGCCTCCCTCGCCCCCCCTCGCTCCTCTGCCTCCCTCGCCCCCCTCGCTACTCTGCCCCCCTCGTTCCTCTGCCCCCCTTGTTCCTCTGCCCCCCTTGTTCCTCTGCCCCCCTTGTTCCTCTGCCCCCCTTGTTCCTCTGCCCCCCTTGTTCCTCTGCCCCCCTTGTTCCTCTGCCCCCCTTGTTCCTCTGCCCCCCTTGTTCCTCTGCCCCCCTTGTTCCTCTGCCCCCCTTGTTCCTCTGCCCCCCTTGTTCCTCTGCCCCCCTTGTTCCTCTGCCCCCCTTGTTCCTCTGCCCCCCTTGTTCCTCTGCCCCCCTTGTTCCTCTGCCCCCCTTGTTCCTCTGCCCCCCTTGTTCCTCTGCCCCCCTTGTTCCTCTGCCCCCCTTGTTCCTCTGCCCCCCTTGTTCCTCTGCCCCCCTCGTTCCTCTGCCCCCCTCGTTCCTCTGCCCCCCTCGTTCCTCTGCCCCCCTCGTTCCTCTGCCCCCCTCGTTCCTCTGCCCCCCTCGTTCCTCTGCCCCCCTCGTTCCTCTGCCCCCCTCGTTCCTCTGCCCCCCTCGTTCCTCTGCCCCCCTCGTTCCTCTGCCCCCCTCGTTCCTCCGCCCCCCTCGTTCCTCCGCCCCCCTCGTTCCTCCGCCCACCTCGTTCCTCCGCCCCCCTCGTTCCTCCGCCCCCCTCGCCCCTCCGCCCCCCTCGCCCCTCCGCCCCCCTCGCCCCTCCGCCCCCCTCGCCCCTCCGCCCCCCTCGCCCCTCCGCCCCCCTCGCCCCTCCGCCCCCCTCGCCCCTCCGCCCCCCTCGCCCCTCCGCCCCCCTCGCCCCTCCGCCCCCCTCGCCCCTCCGCCCCCCTCGCCCCTCCGCCCCCCTCGCCCCTCCGCCCCCCTCGCCCCTCCGCCCCCTCGCCCCTCCGCCCCCTCGCCCCTCCGCCCCCCTCGCCCCTCCGCCCCCCTCGCCCCTCCGCCCCCCTCGCCCCTCCGCCCCCCTCGCCCCTCCGCCCCCCTCGCCCCTCCGCCTCCCTCGCCCCTCCGCCTCCCTCGCCCCTCCGCCTCCCTCGCCCCTCCGCCTCCCTCGCCCCTCCGCCTCCCTCGCCCCTCCGCCTCCCTCGCCCCTCCGCCTCCCTCGCCCCTCCGCCTCCCTCGCCCCTCCGCCTCCCTCGCCCCTCCGCCTCCCTCGCCCCTCCGCCCCCCTCGCCCCTCCGCCCCCCTCGCCCCTCCGCCCCCCTCGCCCCTCCGCCCCCCTCGCCCCTCCGCCCCCCTCGCCCCTCCGCCCCCCTCGCCCCTCCGCCCCCCTCGCCCCTCCGCCCCCCTCGCCCCTCCGCCCCCCTCGCCCCTCCGCCCCCCTCGCCCCTCCGCCCCCCTCGCCCCTCCGCCCCCCTCGCCCCTCCGCCCCCCTCGCCCCTCCGCCCCCCTCGCCCCTCCGCCCCCCTCGCCCCTCCGCCCCCCTCGCCCCTCCGCCCCCCTCGCCCCTCCGCCCCCCTCGCCCCTCCGCCCCCCTCGCCCCTCCGCCCCCCTCGCCCCTCCGCCCCCTCGCCCCTCCGCCCCCCTCGCCCCTCCGCCCCCCTCGCCCCTCCGCCCCCCTCGCCCCTCCGCCCCCCTCGCCCCTCCGCCCCCCTCGCCCCTCCGCCCCCCTCGCCCCTCCGCCCCCCTCGCCCCTCCGCCCCCCCTCGCCCCTCCGCCCCCCTCGCCCCTCCGCCCCCCTCGCCCCTCCGCCCCCCTCGCCCCTCCGCCCCCCTCGCCCCTCCGCCCCCCTCGCCCCTCCGCCCCCCTCGCCCCTCCGCCCCCCTCGCCCCTCCGCCCCCCTCGCCCTCCGCCCCCCTCGCCCCTCCGCCCCCCTCGCCCCTCCGCCCCCCTCGCCCCTCCGCCCCCCTCGCCCCTCCGCCCCCCTCGCCCCTCCGCCCCCCTCGCCCCTCCGCCCCCCTCGCCCCTCCGCCCCCCTCGCCCCTCCGCCCCCTCGCCCCTCCGCCCCCCTCGCCCCTCCGCCCCCCTCGCCCCTCCGCCCCCCCTCGCCCCTCCGCCCCCTCCTCGCCCCTCCGCCCCCCTCGCCCCTCCGCCCCCCTCGCCCCTCCGCCCCCCTCGCCCCTCCGCCCCCCTCGCCCCTCCGCCCCCCCTCGCCCCTCCGCCCCCCTCGCCCCTCCGCCCCCCTCGCCCCTCCGCCCCCCTCGCCCCTCCGCCCCCCTCGCCCCCTCCGCCCCCCTCGCCCCTCCGCCCCCCTCGCCCCTCCGCCCCCCTCGCCCCTCCGCCCCCCTCGCCCCTCCGCCTCCCCTCGCCCCTCCTCGCCCCTCCGCCCCCTCGCCCTCCGCCCCCCTCGCCCCTCCGCCCCCCTCGCCCCTCCGCCCCCCCTCGCCCCTCCGCCCCCCTCGCCCCTCCGCCCCCCTCGCCCCTCCGCCCCCCTCGCGCCCTCCGCCCCCCTCGCCCCTCCGCCTCCTCGCCCCTCCGCCTCCCTCGCCCCTCCGCCTCCCTCGCCCCTCCGCCTCCCTCGCCCCTCCGCCTCCCTCGCCCCTCCGCCCCCTCGCCCCTCCGCCCCCCTCGCCCCTCCGCCTCCTCGCCCCTCCGCCTCCCTCGCCCCTCCGCCTCCCTCGCCCCCTCGCCTCCCTCGCCCCTCCGCCTCCCTCGCCCCTCCGCCTCCCTCGCCCCTCCGCCTCCCTCGCCCCTCCGCCTCCCTCGCCCCTCCGCCTCCCTCGCCCCTCCGCCTCCCTCGCCCCTCCGCCTCCCTCGCCCTCCGCCTCCCTCGCCCCTCCGCCTCCCTCGCCCCTCCGCCTCCCTCGCCCCTCCGCCTCCCTCGCCCCTCCGCCTCCCTCGCCCCTCCGCCTCCCTCGCCCCTCCGCCTCCCTCGCCCCTCCGCCTCCCTCGCCCCTCCGCCTCCCTCGCCCCTCCGCCCCCCTCGCCCCTCCGCCCCCCTCGCCCCTCCGCCCCCCTCGCCCCTCCGCCCCCTCGCCCCTCCGCCCCCTCGCCCCTCCGCCCCCCTCGCCCCTCCGCCCCCCTCGCCCCTCCGCCCCCCTCGCCCCTCCGCCCCCCTCGCCCCTCCGCCCCCCTCGCCCCTCCGCCCCCCTCGCCCCTCCGCCCCCCTCGCCCCCTCCGCCCCCCTCGCCCCTCCGCCCCCCTCGCCCCTCCGCCCCCCTCGCCCCTCCGCCCCCCTCGCCCCTCCGCCCCCCTCGCCCCTCCGCCCCCCTCGCCCCTCCGCCCCCCTCGCCCCTCCGCCCCCCTCGCCCCTCCGCCCCCCCTCGCCCCTCCGCCCCCCTCGCCCCTCCGCCCCCCTCGCCCCTCCGCCCCCCTCGCCCCTCCGCCCCCCTCGCCCCTCCGCCCCCCTCGCCCCTCCGCCCCCCTCGCCCCTCCGCCCCCCTCGCCCCCTCCGCCCCCCTCGCCCCTCCGCCCCCCTCGCCCCTCCGCCCCCCTCGCCCCTCCGCCCCCCTCGCCCCTCCCGCCCCCCTCGCCCCTCCGCCCCCCTCGCCCCTCCGCCCCCCCTCGCCCCTCCGCCCCCCTCGCCCCTCCGCCCCCCTCGCCCCTCCGCCCCCCTCGCCCTCCGCCCCCCTCGCCCTCCGCCCCCCTCGCCCCTCCGCCCCCCTCGCCCCTCCGCCCCCCTCGCCCCTCCGCCCCCCCTCGCCCCTCCGCCCCCCTCGCCCCTCCGCCCCCCTCGCCCCCTCCGCCCCCCTCGCCCCTCCGCCCCCCTCGCCCCTCCGCCCCCCTCGCCCCTCCGCCCCCCTCGCCCCTCCGCCCCCCTCGCCCCTCCGCCCCCCTCGCCCCTCCGCCCCCCTCGCCCCTCCGCCCCCTCGCCCCTCCGCCCCCCTCGCCCCTCCGCCCCCCTCGCCCCTCCGCCCCCCCTCGCCCCTCCGCCCCCCTCGCCCCTCCGCCCCCCTCGCCCCTCCGCCCCCCTCGCCCCTCCGCCCCCCTCGCCCCTCCGCCCCCCTCGCCCCTCCGCCCCCCCCCTCGCCCCCTCCGCCCCCCTCGCCCCTCCGCCCCCCTCGCCCCTCCGCCCCCCCTCGCCCCTCCGCCCCCCTCGCCCCTCCGCCCCCCTCGCCCCTCCGCCCCCCTCGCCCCTCCGCCCCCCTCGCCCCTCCGCCCCCCTCGCCCCTCCGCCCCCCTCGCCCCTCCGCCCCCCTCGCCCCTCCGCCCCCCTCGCCCCTCCGCCCCCCTCGCCCCTCCGCCCCCCTCGCCCCTCCGCCCCCCTCGCCCCTCCGCCCCCCTCGCCCCTCCGCCCCCCTCGCCCCTCCGCCTCCCTCCCTCGCCCCTCCGCCTCCCCTCGCCCCTCCGCCTCCCTCGCCCCTCCGCCTCCCTCGCCCCTCCGCCTCCCTCGCCCCTCCGCCTCCCTCGCCCCTCCGCCTCCCTCGCCCCTCCGCCTCCCTCGCCCCCTCCGCCTCCCTCGCCCCTCCGCCTCCCTCGCCCCTCCGCCTCCCTCGCCCCTCCGCCTCCCTCGCCCCTCCGCCTCCCTCGCCCCTCCGCCTCCCTCGCCCCTTCCGCCTCCCTCGCCCCTCCGCCTCCCTCGCCCCTCCGCCTCCCTCGCCCCTCCGCCTCCCTCGCCCCTCCGCCTCCCTCGCCCCTCCGCCTCCCTCGCCCCTCCGCCTCCCTCGCCCCTCCGCCTCCCTCGCCCCTCCGCCTCCCTCGCCCCTCCGCCTCCCTCGCCCCTCCGCCTCCCTCGCCCCTCCGCCTCCCTCGCCCCTCCGCCTCCCTCGCCCCTCCGCCTCCCTCGCCCCTCCGCCTCCCTCGCCCCTCCGCCTCCCTCGCCCCTCCGCCTCCCTCGCCCCTCCGCCTCCCTCGCCCCTCCGCCTCCCTCGCCCCTCCGCCTCCCTCGCCCCTCCGCCTCCCTCGCCCCTCCGCCTCCCTCGCCCCTCCGCCTCCCTCGCCCCTCCGCCTCCCTCGCCCCTCCGCCTCCCTCGCCCCTCCGCCTCCCTCGCCCCTCCGCCTCCCTCGCCCCTCCGCCTCCCTCGCCCCTCCGCCTCCCTCGCCCCTCCGCCTCCCTCGCCCCTCCGCCTCCCTCGCCCTCCGCCTCCCTCGCCCCTCCGCCTCCCTCGCCCCTCCGCCTCCCTCGCCCCTCCGCCTCCCTCGCCCCTCCGCCTCCCTCGCCCCTCCGCCTCCCTCGCCCCTCCGCCTCCCTCGCCCCTCCGCCTCCCTCGCCCCTCCGCCTCCCTCGCCCCTCCGCCTCCCTCGCCCCTCGCCTCCCTCGCCCCTCCGCCTCCCTCGCCCCTCCGCCTCCCTCGCCCCTCCGCCTCCCTCGCCCCTCCGCCTCCCTCGCCCCTCCGCCTCCCTCGCCCCTCCGCCTCCCTCGCCCCTCCGCCTCCCTCGCCCCTCCGCCTCCCTCGCCCCTCCGCCTCCCTCGCCCCTCCGCCTCCCTCGCCCCTCCGCCTCCCTCGCCCCTCCGCCTCCCTCGCCCCTCCGCCTCCCTCGCCCCTCCGCCTCCCTCGCCCCTCCGCCTCCCTCGCCCCTCCGCCTCCCTCGCCCCTCCGCCTCCCTCGCCCCTCCGCCTCCCTCGCCCCTCCGCCTCCCTCGCCCCTCCGCCTCCCTCGCCCCTCCGCCTCCCTCGCCCCTCCGCCTCCCTCGCCCCTCCGCCTCCCTCGCCCCTCCGCCTCCCTCGCCCCTCCGCCTCCCTCGCCCCTCCGCCTCCCTCGCCCCTCCGCCTCCCTCGCCCCTCCGCCTCCCTCGCCCCTCCGCCTCCCTCGCCCCTCCGCCTCCCTCGCCCCTCCGCCTCCCTCGCCCCTCCGCCTCCCTCGCCCCTCCGCCTCCCTCGCCCCTCCGCCTCCCTCGCCCCTCCGCCTCCCTCGCCCCTCCGCCTCCCTCGCCCCTCCGCCTCCCTCGCCCCTCCGCCTCCCTCGCCCCTCCGCCTCCCTCGCCCCTCCGCCTCCCTCGCCCCTCCGCCTCCCTCGCCCCTCCGCCTCCCTCGCCCCTCCGCCTCCCTCGCCCCTCCGCCTCCCTCGCCCCTCCGCCTCCCTCGCCCCTCCGCCTCCCTCGCCCCTCCGCCTCCCTCGCCCCTCCGCCTCCCTCGCCCCTCCGCCTCCCTCGCCCCTCCGCCTCCCTCGCCCCTCCGCCTCCCTCGCCCCTCCGCCTCCCTCGCCCCTCCGCCTCCCTCGCCCCTCCGCCTCCCTCGCCCCTCCGCCTCCCTCGCCCCTCCGCCTCCCTCGCCCCTCCGCCTCCCTCGCCCCTCCGCCTCCCTCGCCCCTCCGCCTCCCTCGCCCCTCCGCCTCCCTCGCCCCTCCGCCTCCCTCGCCCCTCCGCCTCCCTCGCCCCTCCGCCTCCCTCGCCCCTCCGCCTCCCTCGCCCCTCCGCCTCCCTCGCCCCTCCGCCTCCCTCGCCCCTCCGCCTCCCTCGCCCCTCCGCCTCCCTCGCCCCTCCGCCTCCCTCGCCCCTCCGCCTCCCTCGCCCCTCCGCCTCCCTCGCCCCTCCGCCTCCCTCGCCCCTCCGCCTCCCTCGCCCCTCCGCCTCCCTCGCCCCTCCGCCTCCCTCGCCCCTCCGCCTCCCTCGCCCCTCCGCCTCCCTCGCCCCTCCGCCTCCCTCGCCCCTCCGCCTCCCTCGCCCCTCCGCCTCCCTCGCCCCTCCGCCTCCCTCGCCCCTCCGCCTCCCTCGCCCCTCCGCCTCCCTCGCCCCTCCGCCTCCCTCGCCCCTCCGCCTCCCTCGCCCCTCCGCCTCCCTCGCCCCTCCGCCTCCCTCGCCCCTCCGCCTCCCTCGCCCCTCCGCCTCCCTCGCCCCTCCGCCTCCCTCGCCCCTCCGCCTCCCTCGCCCCTCCGCCTCCCTCGCCCCTCCGCCTCCCTCGCCCCTCCGCCTCCCTCGCCCCTCCGCCTCCCTCGCCCCTCCGCCTCCCTCGCCCCTCCGCCTCCCTCGCCCCTCCGCCTCCCTCGCCCCTCCGCCTCCCTCGCCCCTCCGCCTCCCTCGCCCCTCCGCCTCGCTCGCTCCCCCCCCCGCTCCTCCGCCTCGCTCGCTCCCCCCCCGGCTCCTCCGCCTCCCTCGCTCCCCCCCCGGCTCCTCCGCTTCCCTCGCTCCCCCCCCGGCTCCTCCGCTTCCCTCGCTCCCCCCTCGCTCCTCCGCTTCCCTCGCTCCCCCCTCGCTCCTCCACCTCCCTCGCCCACCTGCTTTCTCCATTGCCTCGCTTGCTCGCTCCTCCACCTGCCTCGCTCAACTGCTCACTCGCTCGTTACTCCGCCTCCGTTCCTCACCTGCTCACTCGCTCTTCCGCTTCCCTAACCCCTCTGCTCGTTACTCTGCCTTCCGCTCTCGCCCATTCGCTCACTCCTCTGCTGCCCTCCCTGTGTGTCTCTGATTGTGCTGTCACTGTTTTTGTCTCTCTGATTGCAGGAGGAGTTGGCCTTTGTGTTTGAGATGCTGCAGCAGTTTGAAGATGCTTTGGTGCAATACGATGAACTTGATGCGCTCTTTACACAATACGTAGTCAACTATGGTGCTGGAGGTAAATGTCAATCTGACTTTCCCCACTTAACTAAGGAGCAGATCTGGGTTTGTGTGGATCGCACTGATTGCCACACAATCAGCAAAAGGAACTTAAAATCAGCCTTGGTACAGCTAAGCATGGGAGAGGAAAACCTGTGCGTGCGTGGGAACGGGCGTGCATGCGTAGGAGCGGGAGTGCGTGCGTGGGAACGGGCGTGCATGCGTGGGAGCGGGAGTGGGAGCGGGAGTGGGAGCGGGAGTGCGTGCGTGGCAACGTGCGTGCGTGGCAGCGGGCGTGCCTGCGTGGGAGCGGGAGTGGGAGCGGGAGTGCGTGCGTGCGAACACCTGTGGCTTTGTGCGTCAGGTGAACCCAGTGTGCCCACTTCCCAAATCGGGTGCCTGCACGCGCCCCCCAAATGTAGGTAGCCCTCGAAATCCTTGCCAATCTGATGTTTGCTCTTCTTCCCTTTTTAAGATGGAGCCAATTGGCTGACTTCATTCTGCCATCCGGTTCAGAACTGGAATGGGCTGATTCTTCGCAAACCCATCGACATGGAGAAGAGGGAATTGATCCAGAAGAACAAGGCCACACTCCTGGACCTCCGCAGCTACCTGTTCTCCAGGCAGTGCACACTGCTGGTCTTCCTGCAGAGGCCGTGGGAGGTGGCACAGCGTGCCCTCGAGCTCTTACAGAACTGTGTCCAGGAGTTGAAGCTGCTGGAGGTATGGCACATTGGAAACCTCACTCCAGTTCCTTTCCAACCCATCAGAGCAATCAGCTTTCAATCAAGGAGATGGATCCTTTATTAAACACAGGAGAATTTTCCCATCCTGTCTGTAACACTGCTGAGTTGAGCCGGTGACTGGGAAACGATGCTGGGGAGAGAGGTCCATGTTCACCATGTATATGTTACACAAGACTTCTCTCCTGCCAATGAAATCTTCTTCACCTTCACCATTCATAAAGGTCATGGCTGATCATTTTCAATTTTTTTCACAATGTGGGCGTCGCTGGTCAGGCCAGCATTTATTGCCCATCCCTAATTGCCCTTTAGAAGGTGGTGGCCTTGAACCGCTTCCCTCAGGTGTAGGTACACCCATTGTGCTGTTAGGGACGGAGTTCCAGGATGTTGCGACAGTGAAGGAACGGCGATATATTTCCCAGTCAGGCTGGTGAGTGACTCGGAGGGGAACCTCCAGGTGGTGGTGTTCCCAGGTATCTGCTGCTCTTGTCCTCCTAGATGGAGTTGAAAATTACCCAGTAAAAGGAAACATTTCTCAGTCTTTACCTGATCCTTTTCTAATCCTTAAAACCCTGAAGAATGTTTCAATTCTTCTCACTACTCTGGAATATAATCCTAGTTTACTCAAACACTCCTCAAAGGACATTGCTCTCACCTCAGGAACCGGTCTAGTGAATCTTTGTTACAATCCAAGTATAGCCTTCCATAGAAATGGAGACCTACGAGAGAGAATCTTCACTCCTCACTGTCCCCATCAAACACTCCCAGGACAGGTACAGCATGGGGTTAGATACAGAGTAAAGCTCCCTCTACACTGTCCCCATCAAACACTCCCAGGACAGGTACAGCACGGGGTTAGATACAGAGTAAAGCTCCCTCTACACTGTCCCCATCAAACACTCCCAGGACAGGTACAGCACGGGGTTAGATACAGAGTAAAGCTCCCTCTACACTGTCCCCATCAAACACTCCCAGGACAGGTACAGCACGGGGTTAGATACAGAGTAAAGCTCTCTCTACACTGTCCCCATCAAACACTCCCAGGATAGACACAGCACGGGGTTAGATACAGAGTAAAGCTCCCTCTACACTGTCCCCATCAAACACTCCCAGGACAGGTACAGCACGGGGTTAGATACAGAGTAAAGCTCCCTCTACACTGTCCCCATCAAACACTCCCAGGACAGGTACAGCACGGGGTTAGATACAGAGTAAAGCTCCCTCTACACTGTCCCCATCAAACACTCCCAGGACAGGTACAGCACGGGGATAGATACAGAGGAAAGCTCCCTCTACACTGTCCCCATCAAACACTCCCAGGACAGGTACAGCACGGGGTTAGATACAGAGTAAAGCTCCCTCTACACTGTCCCCATCAAACACTCCCAGGACAGGTACAGCACGGGGTTAGATACAGAGTAAAGCTCCCTCTACACTGCCCCCATCAAACACTCCCGGGACAGGTACAGCACAGGGTGAGATAGAAATAAATCTAATCACTTGTCTGTTTCCTGTTCAGGTGTCGGTCCCGGTTGGAGCCCTGGATTGCTGGGTCTTCCTGAGCTGCCTTGAGGTCCTGCAGAGAATTGAAGGCTGTTGTGATGCAGCTGAGCTGGAGAACAATTCCTGCCACACGGTTGGGCTTTGGAGCTACGCTACGGAAAAGGTATCTGAGTGAGTGGTGAGCTGGGTTGGGCCATGAACAAGTTGTATGGCAGCCAGGTACTGAAAAGATCTAAATTGACATAAAGAATATGAATTAACCCTTGATAGAGATGAAACATTGATGAGGGTATTCTGTACATCCCCAGGGTACACAGGCTCAGTGGGGAAAATCCTGTTCTAGGAATCCAGCGGCCTGGACAAATGAGCCAAAGTCCCAAAGACAGGACAAATCCTGTCACCTACTGCGGCCAGGGAAGTTTCAATTTAATACATCAGTAACAAAAAGCTAGTCTCATTAATATTCATCATAAAACCCCCAGAATGTCATGAAAACCCATCTGGTTGAGTAATATCCTTTATGGAAGCCCCAGCTTTGTGCTGCAACGCAGACTGTGCCTGTGTTTCCCAGACTCACTCCTCCTGTGAACATTCACCAGGACAAAGGGAGCAGAACAGAACAGATCGTGGTCTGCCTCCCAAACCTGGGCAGGTTGGGAAAGGAGGCCCCGCGAGTTACCAGAGAGTAACCTGTGGCAGTGACAATCGGTGGCTGGGTGACAGGGTGGGCATGACCGCATGGGAGGGAGAAGGATGTGACCGGGTCAGAGGGTGGGGGCGTGGGGTGACCACGTGCGAGTGAGCGGGTGGGAGACTGGGTGGGGTGACTGGGTGGGAGACTGGGTGGGGTGAGCGGGTGGGGTGAGCGGGTGGGGTGAGCGGGTGGGGTGAGCGGGTGGGGTGAGCGGGTGGGGAGACTGGGTGGGGTGAGCGGGTGGGGTGAGCGGGTGGGGTGAGCGGGTGGGGTGAGCGGGTGGGGTGAGCGGGTGGGGTGAGCGGGTGGGGTGAGCGGGTGGGGTGAGCGGGTGGGGTGAGCGGGTGGGGTGAGCGGGTGGGGTGAGCGGGTGGGGTGAGCGGGTGGGGTGAGCGGGTGGGGTGAGCGGGTGGGGTGAGCGGGTGGGGTGAGCGGGTGGGGAGACTGGGTGGGGTGAGCGGGTGGGGTGAGCGGGTGGGGTGAGCGGGTGGGGTGAGCGGGTGGGGTGAGCGGGTGGGGTGAGCGGGTGGGGTGAGCGGGTGGGGTGAGCGGGTGGGGTGAGCGGGTGGGGTGAGCGGGTGGGGTGAGCGGGTGGGGTGAGCGGGTGGGAGACTGGGTGGGGTGAGCGGGTGGGAGACTGGGTGGGTGGGTGACTGGGTGGGTGGGTGGGAGACTGGGCGGGGTGAGAGGGTGGGAGACTGGGTGGGTGGGTGGGAGACTGGGTGGGGTGAGCGGGTGGGAGACTGGGTGGGTGGGTGACTGGGTGGGGTGACTGGGTGGGGTGACTGGGTGGGAGACCGGGCGGGGTGAGCGGGTGGGAGACTGGGTGGGTGGGTGACTGGGTGGGTGGGTGGGAGACTGGGTGGGGTGAGCGGGTGGGTGACTGGGTGGGGTGAGCGGGTGGGTGACTGGGTGGGTGGGTGGGAGACTGGGTGGGGTGAGCGGGTGGGTGACTGGGTGGGGTGAGCGGGTGGGTGACTGGGTGGGGTGAGCGGGTGGGAGACTGGGTGGGGTGAGAGGGTGGGCGACTGGGTGGGGTGAGCGGGTGGGAGACTGGGTGGGAGACTGGGTGAGCGTGAGCAGGTGAGAGGGTGGGCGGGCTCTGGGATGAGAGGGTGAGAGACTCGGTGGGGTTGAGCGTGTGAGAGGGCCAGGGGTGTCTGATAATCGACAGCCCCGGGTCTGATAATCGACAGCCCCGGGTCTGATAATCGACAGCCCCGGGTCTGATAATCGACAGCCCCGGGTCTGATAATCGACAGCCCCGGGTCTGATAATCGACAGCCCCGGGTCTGATAATCGACAGCCCCGGGTCTGATAATCGACAGCCCCGGGTCTGATAATCGACAGCCCCGGGTCTGATAATCGACAGCCCCGGGTCTGATAATCGACACCGCAGGGTCTGATAATCGACAGCCCCGGGTCTGATAATCGACAGCCCCGGGTCTGATAATCGACAGCCCCGGGTCTGATAATCGACATCGCAGGGTCTGATAATCGACATCGCAGGGTCTGATAATCGACAGCCCCGGGTCTGATAATCGACATCGCAGGGTCTGATAATCGACATCGCAGGGTCTGATAATCGACATCGCAGGGTCTGATAATCGACATCGCAGGGTCTGATAATCGACATCGCAGGGTCTGATAATCGACATCGCAGGGTCTGATAATCGACATCGCAGGGTCTGATAATCGACATCGCAGGGTCTGATAATCGACATCGCAGGGTCTGATAATCGACATCGCAGGGTCTGATAATCGACATCGCAGGGTCTGATAATCGACATCGCAGGGTCTGATAATCGACATCGCAGGGTCTGATAATCGACATCGCAGGGTCTGATAATCGACATCGCAGGGTCTGATAATCGACATCGCAGGGTCTGATAATCGACATCGCAGGGTCTGATAATCGACATCGCAGGGTCTGATAATCGACATCGCAGGGTCTGATAATCGACATCGCAGGGTCTGATAATCGACATCGCAGGGTCTGATAATCGACAGCCCCGGGTCTGATAATCGACAGCCCCGGGTCTGATAATCGACAGCCCCGGGTCTGATAATCGACAGCCCCGGGTCTGATAATCGACATCGCAGGGTCTGATAATCGACATCGCAGGGTCTGATAATCGACATCGCAGGGTCTGATAATCGACATCGCAGGGTCTGATAATCGACATCGCAGGGTCTGATAATCGACATCGCAGGGTCTGATAATCGACATCGCAGGGTCTGATAATCGACATCGCAGGGTCTGATAATCGACATCGCAGGGTCTGATAATCGACATCGCAGGGTCTGATAATCGACATCGCAGGGTCTGATAATCGACATCGCAGGGTCTGATAATCGACATCGCAGGGTCTGATAATCGACATCGCAGGGTCTGATAATCGACATCGCAGGGTCTGATAATCGACATCGCAGGGTCTGATAATCGACATCGCAGGGTCTGATAATCGACATCGCAGGGTCTGATAATCGACATCGCAGGGTCTGATAATCGACATCGCAGGGT
Organism: Scyliorhinus torazame; assembly: GCF_047496885.1. Lineage (NCBI taxonomy): Eukaryota > Metazoa > Chordata > Chondrichthyes > Carcharhiniformes > Scyliorhinidae > Scyliorhinus > Scyliorhinus torazame. The sequence goes on from NC_092714.1 coordinate 868,101, forward strand.
CTGATAATCGACATCGCAGGGTCTGATAATCGACAGCGCCGGGTCTGATAATCGACAGCCCCGGGTCTGATAATCGACAGCCCCGGGTCTGATAATCGACAGCCCCGGGTCTGATAATCGACAGCCCCGGGTCTGATAATCGACAGCCCCGGGTCTGATAATCGACAGCCCCGGGTCTGATAATCGACAGCCCCGGGTCTGATAATCGACAGCCCCGGGTCTGATAATCGACAGCGCAGGGTCTGATAATCGACAGCCCCGGGTCTGATAATTGACAGCCCCGGGTCTGATAATCGACCTTGCAGGGTCTGATAATCGACAGCCCCGGGTCTGATAATCGACAGCCCCGGGTCTGATAATCGACAGCCCCGGGTCTGATAATCGGCAGCCCCGGGTCTGATAATCGACATTGCAGGGTCTGATAATCGACAGCCCCGGGTCTGATAATCGACATTGCAGGGTCTGATAATCGACATTGCAGGGTCTGATAATCGACATTGCAGGGTCTGATAATCGACAGCGCAGGGCCTGATAATCGACAGCCCCGGGTCTGATAATCGACAGCCCCGGGTCTGATAATCGACAGCCCCGGGTCTGATAATCGACAGCCCCGGGTCTGATAATCGACAGCCCCGGGTCTGATAATCGACAGCCCCGGGTCTGATAATCGACAGCCCCGGGTCTGATAATCGACAGCCCCGGGTCTGATAATCGACAGCCCCGGGTCTGATAATCGACAGCCCCGGGTCTGATAATCGACAGCCCCGGGTCTGATAATCGACAGCCCCGGGTCTGATAATCGACAGCCCCGGGTCTGATAATCGACAGCCCCGGGTCTGATAATCGACAGCCCCGGGTCTGATAATCGACAGCCCCGGGTCTGATAATCGACAGCCCCGGGTCTGATAATCGACAGCCCCGGGTCTGATAATCGACAGCCCCGGGTCTGATAATCGACAGCCCCGGGTCTGATAATCGACAGCCCCGGGTCTGATAATCGACAGCCCCGGGTCTGATAATCGACAGCCCCGGGTCTGATAATCGACAGCCCCGGGTCTGATAATCGACAGCCCCGGGTCTGATAATCGACAGCCCCGGGTCTGATAATCGACAGCCCCGGGTCTGATAATCGACAGCCCCGGGTCTGATAATCGACAGCCCCGGGTCTGATAATCGACAGCCCCGGGTCTGATAATCGACAGCCCCGGGTCTGATAATCGACAGCCCCGGGTCTGATAATCGACAGCCCCGGGTCTGATAATCGACAGCCCCGGGTCTGATAATCGACAGCCCCGGGTCTGATAATCGACAGCCCCGGGTCTGATAATCGACAGCCCCGGGTCTGATAATCGACAGCCCCGGGTCTGATAATCGACAGCCCCGGGTCTGATAATCGACAGCCCCGGGTCTGATAATCGACAGCCCCGGGTCTGATAATCGACAGCCCCGGGTCTGATAATCGACAGCCCCGGGTCTGATAATCGACAGCCCCGGGTCTGATAATCGACAGCCCCGGGTCTGATAATCGACAGCCCCGGGTCTGATAATCGACAGCCCCGGGTCTGATAATCGACAGCCCCGGGTCTGATAATCGACAGCCCCGGGTCTGATAATCGACAGCCCCGGGTCTGATAATCGACAGCCCCGGGTCTGATAATCGACAGCCCCGGGTCTGATAATCGACAGCCCCGGGTCTGATAATCGACAGCCCCGGGTCTGATAATCGACAGCCCCGGGTCTGATAATCGACAGCCCCGGGTCTGATAATCGACAGCCCCGGGTCTGATAATCGACAGCCCCGGGTCTGATAATCGACAGCCCCGGGTCTGATAATCGACAGCCCCGGGTCTGATAATCGACAGCCCCGGGTCTGATAATCGACAGCCCCGGGTCTGATAATCGACAGCCCCGGGTCTGATAATCGACAGCCCCGGGTCTGATAATCGACAGCCCCGGGTCTGATAATCGACAGCCCCGGGTCTGATAATCGACAGCCCCGGGTCTGATAATCGACAGCCCCGGGTCTGATAATCGACAGCCCCGGGTCTGATAATCGACAGCCCCGGGTCTGATAATCGACAGCCCCGGGTCTGATAATCGACAGCCCCGGGTCTGATAATCGACAGCCCCGGGTCTGATAATCGACAGCCCCGGGTCTGATAATCGACAGCCCCGGGTCTGATAATCGACAGCCCCGGGTCTGATAATCGACAGCCCCGGGTCTGATAATCGACAGCCCCGGGTCTGATAATCGACAGCCCCGGGTCTGATAATCGACAGCCCCGGGTCTGATAATCGACAGCCCCGGGTCTGATAATCGACAGCCCCGGGTCTGATAATCGACAGCCCCGGGTCTGATAATCGACAGCCCCGGGTCTGATAATCGACAGCCCCGGGTCTGATAATCGACAGCCCCGGGTCTGATAATCGACAGCCCCGGGTCTGATAATCGACAGCCCCGGGTCTGATAATCGACAGCCCCGGGTCTGATAATCGACAGCCCCGGGTCTGATAATCGACAGCCCCGGGTCTGATAATCGACAGCCCCGGGTCTGATAATCGACAGCCCCGGGTCTGATAATCGACAGCCCCGGGTCTGATAATCGACAGCCCCGGGTCTGATAATCGACAGCCCCGGGTCTGATAATCGACAGCCCCGGGTCTGATAATCGACAGCCCCGGGTCTGATAATCGACAGCCCCGGGTCTGATAATCGAAAGCCCCGGGTCTGATAATCGACAGCCCCGGGTCTGATAATCGACAGCCCCGGGTCTGATAATCGACACCGCAGGGTCTGATAATCGACCTTGCAGGGTCTGATAATCGACAGCCCCGGGTCTGATAATCGACAGCGCAGGGTCTGATAATCGACAGCGCAGGGTCTGATAATCGACAGCCCCGGGTCTGATAATCGACATTGCAGGGTCTGATCATCGACATTGCAGGGTCTGATCATCGACATCGCAGGGTCTGATCATCGACAGCCCCGGGTCTGATCATCGACAGCCCCGGGTCTGATAATCGACATTGCAGGGTCTGATAATCGACAGCCCCGGGTCTGATAATCGACACCGCAGGGTCTGATAATCGACAGCCCCGGGTCTGATAATCGACCTTGCAGGGTCTGATAATCGACAGCCCCGGGTCTGATAATCGACAGCGCAGGGTCTGATAATCGACAGCCCCGGGTCTGATAATCGACAGCCCCGGGTCTGATAATCGACCTTGCAGGGTCTGATAATCGACAGCCCCGGGCCTGATAATCGACAGCCCCGGGTCTGATAATCGACATTTCAGGGTCTGATAATCGACATTGCAGGGTCTGATAATCGACATTGCAGGGTCTGATAATCGACAGCCCCGGGTCTGATAATCGACATTGCAGGGTCTGATAATCGACCTCGCAGGGTCTGATAATCGACATTGCAGGGTCTGATAATCGACATCGCAGGGTCTGATCATCGACAGCCCCGGGTCTGATAATCGACATTGCAGGGTCTGACAATCGACAGCCCCGGGTCTGATAATCGACATTGCAGGGTCTGATAATCGACAGCCCCGGGTCTGATAATCGACAGCCCCGGGTCTGATAATCGACAGCCCCGGGTCTGATAATCGACAGCCCCGGGTCTGATAATCGACAGCCCCGGGTCTGATAATCGACAGCCCCGGGTCTGATAATCGACAGCCCCGGGTCTGATAATCGACAGCCCCGGGTCTGATAATCGACAGCCCCGGGTCTGATAATCGACAGCCCCGGGTCTGATAATCGACAGCCCCGGGTCTGATAATCGACAGCCCCGGGTCTGATAATCGACAGCCCCGGGTCTGATAATCGACAGCCCCGGGTCTGATAATCGACAGCCCCGGGTCTGATAATCGACAGCCCCGGGTCTGATAATCGACAGCCCCGGGTCTGATAATCGACAGCCCCGGGTCTGATAATCGACAGCCCCGGGTCTGATAATCGACAGCCCCGGGTCTGATAATCGACAGCCCCGGGTCTGATAATCGACAGCCCCGGGTCTGATAATCGACAGCCCCGGGTCTGATAATCGACAGCCCCGGGTCTGATAATCGACAGCCCCGGGTCTGATAATCGACAGCCCCGGGTCTGATAATCGACAGCCCCGGGTCTGATAATCGACAGCCCCGGGTCTGATAATCGACAGCCCCGGGTCTGATAATCGACAGCCCCGGGTCTGATAATCGACAGCCCCGGGTCTGATAATCGACAGCCCCGGGTCTGATAATCGACAGCCCCGGGTCTGATAATCGACAGCCCCGGGTCTGATAATCGACAGCCCCGGGTCTGATAATCGACAGCCCCGGGTCTGATAATCGACAGCCCCGGGTCTGATAATCGACAGCCCCGGGTCTGATAATCGACAGCCCCGGGTCTGATAATCGACAGCCCCGGGTCTGATAATCGACAGCCCCGGGTCTGATAATCGACAGCCCCGGGTCTGATAATCGACAGCCCCGGGTCTGATAATCGACAGCCCCGGGTCTGATAATCGACAGCCCCGGGTCTGATAATCGACAGCCCCGGGTCTGATAATCGACAGCCCCGGGTCTGATAATCGACAGCCCCGGGTCTGATAATCGACAGCCCCGGGTCTGATAATCGACAGCCCCGGGTCTGATAATCGACAGCCCCGGGTCTGATAATCGACAGCCCCGGGTCTGATAATCGACAGCCCCGGGTCTGATAATCGACAGCCCCGGGTCTGATAATCGACAGCCCCGGGTCTGATAATCGACAGCCCCGGGTCTGATAATCGACAGCCCCGGGTCTGATAATCGACAGCCCCGGGTCTGATAATCGACAGCCCCGGGTCTGATAATCGACAGCCCCGGGTCTGATAATCGACAGCCCCGGGTCTGATAATCGACAGCCCCGGGTCTGATAATCGACAGCCCCGGGTCTGATAATCGACAGCCCCGGGTCTGATAATCGACAGCCCCGGGTCTGATAATCGACAGCCCCGGGTCTGATAATCGACAGCCCCGGGTCTGATAATCGACAGCCCCGGGTCTGATAATCGACAGCCCCGGGTCTGATAATCGACAGCCCCGGGTCTGATAATCGACAGCCCCGGGTCTGATAATCGACAGCCCCGGGTCTGATAATCGACAGCCCCGGGTCTGATAATCGACAGCCCCGGGTCTGATAATCGACAGCCCCGGGTCTGATAATCGACAGCCCCGGGTCTGATAATCGACAGCCCCGGGTCTGATAATCGACAGCCCCGGGTCTGATAATCGACAGCCCCGGGTCTGATAATCGACAGCCCCGGGTCTGATAATCGACAGCCCCGGGTCTGATAATCGACAGCCCCGGGTCTGATAATCGACAGCCCCGGGTCTGATAATCGACAGCCCCGGGTCTGATAATCGACAGCCCCGGGTCTGATAATCGACAGCCCCGGGTCTGATAATCGACAGCCCCGGGTCTGATAATCGACAGCCCCGGGTCTGATAATCGACAGCCCCGGGTCTGATAATCGACAGCCCCGGGTCTGATAATCGACAGCCCCGGGTCTGATAATCGACAGCCCCGGGTCTGATAATCGACAGCCCCGGGTCTGATAATCGACAGCCCCGGGTCTGATAATCGACAGCCCCGGGTCTGATAATCGACAGCCCCGGGTCTGATAATCGACAGCCCCGGGTCTGATAATCGACAGCCCCGGGTCTGATAATCGACAGCCCCGGGTCTGATAATCGACAGCCCCGGGTCTGATAATCGACAGCCCCGGGTCTGATAATCGACAGCCCCGGGTCTGATAATCGACAGCCCCGGGTCTGATAATCGACAGCCCCGGGTCTGATAATCGACAGCCCCGGGTCTGATAATCGACAGCCCCGGGTCTGATAATCGACAGCCCCGGGTCTGATAATCGACAGCCCCGGGTCTGATAATCGACAGCCCCGGGTCTGATAATCGACATCGCAGGGTCTGATAATCGACATCGCAGGGTCTGATAATCGACATCGCAGGGTCTGATAATCGACATCGCAGGGTCTGATAATCGACAGCCCCGGGCCTGACAATCGACATCGCAGGGTCTGACAATCGACATCGCAGGGTCTGACAATCGACATCGCAGGGTCTGACAATCGACATCGCAGGGTCTGACAATCGACATCGCAGGGTCTGATAATCGACATCGCAGGGTCTGATAATCGACAGCCCCGGGTCTGACAATCGACATCGCAGGGTCTGATAATCGACAGCCCCGGGTCTGATAATCGACATCGCAGGGTCTGATAATCGACATCGCAGGGTCTGATAATCGACATCGCAGGGTCTGATAATCGACATCGCAGGGTCTGATAATCGACCTCGCAGGGTCTGATAATCGACCTCGCAGGGTCTGATAATCGACCTCGCAGGGTCTGATAATCGACCTCGCAGGGTCTGATAATCGACCTCGCAGGGTCTGATAATCGACCTCGCAGGGTCTGATAATCGACATTGCAGGGTCTGATAATCGACATTGCAGGGTCTGATAATCGACATTGCAGGGTCTGATAATCGACATTGCAGGGTCTGATAATCGACAGCCCCGGGTCTGATAATCGACAGCCCCGGGTCTGATAATCGACAGCCCCGGGTCTGATAATCGACACCGCTGGGTCTGATAATCGACAGCCCCGGGTCTGATAATCGACCTTGCAGGGTCTGATAATCGACAGCCCCGGGTCCGATCATCGACAGCGCCGGGTCTGATAATCGACAGCCCCGGGTCTGATAATCGACAGCCCCGGGTCTGATAATCGACAGCCCCGGGTCTGATAATCGACAGCCCCGGGTCTGATAATCGACAGCCCCGGGTCTGATAATCGACAGCCCCGGGTCTGATAATCGACAGCCCCGGGTCTGATAATCGACAGCCCCGGGTCTGATAATCGACAGCCCCGGGTCTGATAATCGACAGCCCCGGGTCTGATAATCGACAGCCCCGGAACTGATAATGGACAGCCCCGGGTCTGATAATGGACAGCCCCGGGTCTGATAATGGACAGCCCCGGGTCTGATAATGGACAGCCCCGGGTCTGATAATCGACAGCCCCGGGTCTGATAATCGACAGCCCCGGGTCTGATAATCGACCTTGCAGGGTCTGATAATCGACAGCCCCGGGTCTGATAATCGACAGCGCAGGGCCTGATAATCGACAGCGCAGGGCCTGATAATCGACATTGCAGGGTCTGATAATCGACATTGCAGGGTCTGATAATCGACATTGCAGGGTCTGATAATCGACATTGCAGGGTCTGATAATCGACATTGCAGGGTCTGATAATCGACAGCCCCGGGTCTGATAATCGACAGCCCCGGGTCTGATAATCGACAGCCCCGGGTCTGATAATCGACAGCCCCGGGTCTGATAATCGACAGCCCCGGGTCTGATAATCGACAGCCCCGTGTCTGATAATCGACATCGCAGGGTCTGATAATCGACATCGCAGGGTCTGATAATCGACATCGCAGGGTCTGATAATCGACATCGCAGGGTCTGATAATCGACATCGCAGGGTCTGATAATCGACATCGCAGGGTCTGATAATCGACATCGCAGGGTCTGATAATCGACAGCCCCGGGTCTGATAATCGACAGCCCCGGGTCTGATAATCGACAGCCCCGGGTCTGATAATCGACAGCCCCGGGTCTGATAATCGACAGCCCCGGGTCTGATAATCGACACCGCAGGGTCTGATAATCGACAGCCCCCGGTCTGATAATCGACCTTGCAGGGTCTGATAATCGACAGCCCCGGGTCTGATAATCGACAGCGCAGGGTCTGATAATCGACAGCCCCGGGTCTGATAATCGACAGCCCCGGGTCTGATAATCGACCTTGCAGGGTCTGATAATCGACAGCCCCGGGCCTGATAATCGACAGCGCAGGGCCTGATAATCGACAGCCCCGGGTCTGATAATCGACATTTCAGGGTCTGATAATCGACAGCCCCGGGTCTGATAATCGACAGCCCCTGGTCTGATAATCGACCTTGCAGGGTCTGATAATCGACATCGCAGGGTCTGATAATCGACATCGCAGGGTCTGATAATCGACATCGCAGGGTCTGATAATCGACATCGCAGGGTCTGATAATCGACATCGCAGGGTCTGATAATCGACATCGCAGGGTCTGATAATCGACAGCCCCGGGTCTGATAATCGACAGCCCCGGGTCTGATAATCGACAGCCCCGGGTCTGATAATCGACAGCCCCGGGTCTGATAATCGACAGCCCCGGGTCTGATAATCGACAGCCCCGGGTCTGATAATCGACAGCCCCGGGTCTGATAATCGACAGCCCCGGGTCTGATAATCGACAGCCCCGGGTCTGATAATCGACAGCCCCGGGTCTGATAATCGACAGCCCCGGGTCTGATAATCGACAGCCCCGGGTCTGATAATCGACAGCCCCGGGTCTGATAATCGACAGCCCCGGGTCTGATAATCGACAGCCCCGGGTCTGATAATCGACAGCCCCGGGTCTGATAATCGACATCGCAGGGTCTGATAATCGACATCGCAGGGTCTGATAATCGACATCGCAGGGTCTGATAATCGACATCGCAGGGTCTGATAATCGACAGCCCCGGGCCTGACAATCGACATCGCAGGGTCTGACAATCGACATCGCAGGGTCTGACAATCGACATCGCAGGGTCTGACAATCGACATCGCAGGGTCTGATAATCGACATCGCAGGGTCTGATAATCGACAGCCCCGGGTCTGACAATCGACATCGCAGGGTCTGATAATCGACAGCCCCGGGTCTGATAATCGACATCGCAGGGTCTGATAATCGACATCGCAGGGTCTGATAATCGACATCGCAGGGTCTGATAATCGACATCGCAGGGTCTGATAATCGACATCGCAGGGTCTGATAATCGACCTCGCAGGGTCTGATAATCGACCTCGCAGGGTCTGATAATCGACCTCGCAGGGTCTGATAATCGACCTCGCAGGGTCTGATAATCGACCTCGCAGGGTCTGATAATCGACCTCGCAGGGTCTGATAATCGACATTGCAGGGTCTGATAATCGACATTGCAGGGTCTGATAATCGACATTGCAGGGTCTGATAATCGACAGCCCCGGGTCTGATAATCGACAGCCCCGGGTCTGATAATCGACAGCCCCGGGTCTGATAATCGACACCGCTGGGTCTGATAATCGACAGCCCCGGGTCTGATAATCGACCTTGCAGGGTCTGATAATCGACAGCCCCGGGTCCGATCATCGACAGCGCCGGGTCTGATAATCGACAGCCCCGGGTCTGATAATCGACAGCCCCGGGTCTGATAATCGACAGCCCCGGGTCTGATAATCGACAGCCCCGGGTCTGATAATCGACAGCCCCGGGTCTGATAATCGACAGCCCCGGGTCTGATAATCGACAGCCCCGGGTCTGATAATCGACAGCCCCGGGTCTGATAATCGACAGCCCCGGGTCTGATAATCGACAGCCCCGGGTCTGATAATCGACAGCCCCGGGTCTGATAATGGACAGCCCCGGGTCTGATAATGGACAGCCCCGGGTCTGATAATGGACAGCCCCGGGTCTGATAATCGACAGCCCCGGGTCTGATAATCGACAGCCCCGGGTCTGATAATCGACCTTGCAGGGTCTGATAATCGACAGCCCCGGGTCTGATAATCGACAGCGCAGGGCCTGATAATCGACAGCGCAGGGCCTGATAATCGACATTGCAGGGTCTGATAATCGACATTGCAGGGTCTGATAATCGACATTGCAGGGTCTGATAATCGACATTGCAGGGTCTGATAATCGACAGCCCCGGGTCTGATAATCGACAGCCCCGGGTCTGATAATCGACAGCCCCGGGTCTGATAATCGACAGCCCCGGGTCTGATAATCGACAGCCCCGGGTCTGATAATCGACAGCCCCGTGTCTGATAATCGACATCGCAGGGTCTGATAATCGACATCGCAGGGTCTGATAATCGACATCGCAGGGTCTGATAATCGACATCGCAGGGTCTGATAATCGACATCGCAGGGTCTGATAATCGACATCGCAGGGTCTGATAATCGACATCGCAGGGTCTGATAATCGACATCGCAGGGTCTGATAATCGACATCGCAGGGTCTGATAATCGACAGCCCCGGGTCTGATAATCGACAGCCCCGGGTCTGATAATCGACAGCCCCGGGTCTGATAATCGACAGCCCCGGGTCTGATAATCGACAGCCCCGGGTCTGATAATCGACAGCCCCGGGTCTGATAATCGACACCGCAGGGTCTGATAATCGACAGCCCCGGGTCTGATAATCGACCTTGCAGGGTCTGATAATCGACAGCCCCGGGTCTGATAATCGACAGCGCAGGGTCTGATAATCGACAGCCCCGGGTCTGATAATCGACAGCCCCGGGTCTGATAATCGACCTTGCAGGGTCTGATAATCGACAGCCCCGGGCCTGATAATCGACAGCGCAGGGCCTGATAATCGACAGCCCCGGGTCTGATAATCGACATTTCAGGGTCTGATAATCGACAGCCCCGGGTCTGATAATCGACAGCCCCTGGTCTGATAATCGACCTTGCAGGGTCTGATAATCGACATCGCAGGGTCTGATAATCGACATCGCAGGGTCTGATAATCGACATCGCAGGGTCTGATAATCGACATCGCAGGGTCTGATAATCGACATCGCAGGGTCTGATAATCGACATCGCAGGGTCTGATAATCGACATCGCAGGGTCTGATAATCGACATCGCAGGGTCTGATAATCGACATCGCAGGGTCTGATAATCGACATTGCAGGGTCTGATAATCGACATTGCAGGGTCTGATAATCGACATTGCAGGGTCTGATAATCGACATTGCAGGGTCTGATAATCGACATTGCAGGGTCTGATAATCGACATTGCAGGGTCTGATAATCGACAGCCCCGGGTCTGATAATCGACAGCCCCGGGTCTGATAATCGACAGCCCCGGGTCTGATAATCGACAGCCCCGGGTCTGATAATCGACAGCCCCGGGTCTGATAATCGACAGCCCCGGGTCTGATAATCGACAGCCCCGGGTCTGATAATCGACAGCCCCGGGTCTGATAATCGACACCGCAGGGTCTGATAATCGACAGCCCCGGGTCTGATAATCGACCTTGCAGGGTCTGATAATCGACAGCCCCGGGTCTGATAATCGACAGCCCCGGGTCTGATAATCGACAGCGCAGGGTCTGATAATCGACAGCCCCGGGTCTGATAATCGACAGCCCCGGGTCTGATAATCGACCTTGCAGGGTCTGATAATCGACAGCCCCGGGTCTGATAATCGACAGCCCCGGGTCTGATAATCGACAGCCCCGGGTCTGATAATCGACAGCCCCGGGTCTGATAATCGACAGCCCCGGGTCTGATAATCGACAGCCCCGGGTCTGATAATCGACATTGCAGGGTCTGATAATCGACATTGCAGGGTCTGATAATCGACATTGCAGGGTCTGATAATCGACATTGCAGGGTCTGATAATCGACAGCCCCGGGTCTGATAATCGACAGCCCCGGGTCTGATAATCGACAGCCCCGGGTCTGATAATCGACAGCCCCGGGTCTGATAATCGACAGCCCCGGGTCTGATAATCGACACCGCAGGGTCTGATAATCGACAGCCCCGGGTCTGATAATCGACCTTGCAGGGTCTGATAATCGACAGCCCCGGGTCTGATAATCGACAGCCCCGGGTCTGATAATCGACAGCGCAGGGTCTGATAATCGACAGCCCCGGGTCTGATAATCGACATTGCAGGGTCTGATAATCGACCTTGCAGGGTCTGATAATCGACAGCCCCGGGTCTGATAATCGACAGCCCCGGGTCTGATAATCGACAGCCCCGGGTCTGATAATCGACAGCCCCGGGTCTGATAATCGACATTGCAGGGTCTGATAATCGACAGCCCCGGGTCTGATAATCGACATTGCAGGGTCTGATAATCGACATTGCAGGGTCTGATAATCGACAGCGCAGGGCCTGATAATCGACAGCCCCGGGTCTGATAATCGACAGCCCCGGGTCTGATAATCGACAGCCCCGGGTCTGATAATCGACAGCCCCGGGTCTGATAATCGACAGCCCCGGGTCTGATAATCGACAGCCCCGGGTCTGATAATCGACAGCCCCGGGTCTGATAATCGACAGCCCCGGGTCTGATAATCGACAGCCCCGGGTCTGATAATCGACAGCCCCGGGTCTGATAATCGACAGCCCCGGGTCTGATAATCGACAGCCCCGGGTCTGATAATCGACAGCCCCGGGTCTGATAATCGGCAGCCCCGGGTCTGATAATCGGCAGCCCCGGGTCTGATAATCGGCAGCCCCGGGCCTGATAATCGGCAGCCCCGGGCCTGATAATCGGCAGCCCCGGGCCTGATAATCGGCAGCCCCGGGCCTGATAATCGGCAGCCCCGGGCCTGATAATCGGCAGCCCCGGGCCTGATAATCGGCAGCCCCGGGCCTGATAATCGGCAGCCCCGGGCCTGATAATCGGCAGCCCCGGGCCTGATAATCGGCAGCCCCGGGCCTGATAATCGGCAGCCCCGGGCCTGATAATCGGCAGCCCCGGGCCTGATAATCGGCAGCCCCGGGCCTGATAATCGGCAGCCCCGGGCCTGATAATCGGCAGCCCCGGGCCTGATAATCGACAGCCCCGGGCCTGATAATCGACAGCCCCGGGCCTGATAATCGACAGCCCCGGGCCTGATAATCGACAGCCCCGGGCCTGATAATCGACAGCCCCGGGCCTGATAATCGACAGCCCCGGGCCTGATAATCGACAGCCCCGGGCCTGATAATCGACAGCCCCGGGCCTGATAATCGACAGCCCCGGGCCTGATAATCGACAGCCCCGGGCCTGATAATCGACAGCCCCGGGCCTGATAATCGACAGCCCCGGGCCTGATAATCGACAGCCCCGGGCCTGATAATCGACAGCCCCGGGCCTGATAATCGACAGCCCCGGGCCTGATAATCGACAGCCCCGGGTCTGATAATCGACAGCCCCGGGTCTGATAATCGACAGCCCCGGGTCACCACAGCAGGTGGGCATGGTTGTCATCTTCCAAAATTCTGTGTATTCTGGAACAGCCTCAGCAGGTTGTGGGGGTGACAAATGTAACCCCGCTGTTTAAAAAAGGAGGGTGGGGGTAAACCGGCCATTAACGACCGTTTAGACTAGCAGCAGGAGCAGGGAAAGTGCTTGAGTCTATTATAAAGGATTTGATAACAGGACACTTCTAAAATATGAATGAGAACCTCGCCATGGGTTTAGGAAAGGCAAATCCTGTTTGACAAATCTTTTGGCGTTTATTGAGGATGTAACTAGTAGAATAAATCTGGGTGCACCAGTAGATGTGGTGTCTTTGGATTTTCAGAGAGCTTTTGATAAAGTTCCACAAAAGAGGTTAGTGAGCAAAATTAAAGCACATGGGATTAAGTTGAATATATTGGTAGATTGAGAATTGATTCGCAGGGACTTCCGGTTGCGGCTATGCTGAGCTAAGTTCGGCAGCTCCCGCCAGAAACTGACCTTTGGGCTCTTTTGAGGGGCCCCAGCGACATTTGTTCGACGGTTCCCAGTGTGGGAAGGTGACAGTACGGTTCCCCCGGCACTGTATGGATTGGACCAGGAGTGGAGCAGTGAAAAAAGTAATTCTGGAGCAGCGGAAAGTGCGAGGGAGGAAAGCCAAGATGGCGGCGGGTGGAGACCAGGCAGCGTGGGCGCAGTGGGCGCAAGAGCAGCAGGAGTTTCTCAAGCGCTGCTTCACGGAATTGAAAGCAGAGCTGCTGGAGCCGATGAAGGCTTCGATCGACAAGCTGGTCGAGACCCAGAAGGCCCAAGGGGCGGCGATCCAGGAGGTGCGGCAGAAGGCCTCGGAGAATGAGGATGAGATATTGGGCCTGGCGGTGAAGGTGGAGGCGCACGAGGCGATGCATAAGAAATGGCAGGAGAAGTTCGAGGACATGGGGAATCTGTCGAGGAGGAAGAATCTGCGGATTCTGGGTCTCCGGGAGGGAGTGGAGGGGTCGGATGCCGGAGCATACGTGGTCACGTGCTGAACACGTTGATGCGCGCGGGTGCCTTCCCGAGGCCCCTGGAACTGGAGGGGGCCCACCGAGTCCTGGCGAGGAGACCCAAGTCTAACGAGCCGCTGCGGGCGGTATTGGTGCGGTTCCACCGCTTGGTGGACAGGGAGTGTGTCCTAAGATGGGCAAAAAAGGAGCGGAGCAGCAGGTGGGAGAATGCAGAGGTCCGTATATACCAGGGCTGGAGCGCGGAGGTGGCCAAGAAGAGGGCCGGGTACAATCGGGCTAAGGCGGTTCTGCATCGGAAGGGGGTGAAATTCGGGATGCTGCAGCCGGCGCTACTGTGGGTCACGTTTAAGGACCGGCACCACTACTTCGAGACGCCGGAGGAGGCGTGGACCTTTATTCAGGCTGAAAAGTTGGACACGGACTGAGGGTCGGTTGTGAGGGGAGGTCGCGGGGGGGCTACTGTGGTTACTGTGCTTTGGGGGATGTTCTGTTCTGTATTGTTTCCTTGGGTGCTGGGTGGGGTAGGGTGAAATAGTTCGAAGTGGGGGTTTTGTGAGAGTGTGGGTGTCGGTGGTTGGAAAGACGGTGCCCCGTTGGGGGGAGGGGAGATGGGAGGTCCGAGGTGGGGGAGCTGGGATTGGGTCGCAACAGGGAGCTGCGCCAGAGAGGGCGGGGCCAGTCTGATGCAAAGCGCGGCCTTTTTCCTGCGCTAGGGAAGGAAGGGGGCAGAGCCGGGGGGGGGGGGGTGTTGGAGAGGAGCGCCCGCTGATGGACAGGAGGGGGGGGGAACTACCACACTGGGGGGTCGATGGAGTGGCGGGAGTGGCTGATAACTTGGAATGTGAGGGGTCTGAACGGGCCGGTCAAGATTGCCCGGGTGTTCGCGCACCTGAAGGGATTGAAGGCAGATGTGGTTATGCTCCTGAGACGCATTTGAAGGTGGCAGATCAGGTTAGGCGGAGAAAGGGGTGGGTAGGGCAGGTTTTCCACTCTGGGTTGGACGCAAAGAATCGAGGGGTGGCGATTTTGGTGGGGAAGCGGGTGCCGTTTGAGGCGCTGAACATCGTGGCAGACAAGGGAGGTAGGTATGTGATGGTGAGTGGTAAGCTGCAGGGGTGCGGGTGGTATTAGTGAATGTATATGCCCCGAATTGGGACGATGCCGGATTTATGGGGCGGATGTTGGGCCGGATTCCGGACCTGGAGGCAGGGAGCTTGATAATTGGGGGGGGGGGTGGAGGGGACTTCAACACGGTACTGGATCCAGCATTGGACTGCTCCAGGTCCAGGACGGGTAAGAGGCCGGCGGCGGCCAAGGTGCTGAGGGGGTTTATGGACTAGATGGGACGAGTGGACCCATGGAGGTTTGTCAGGCCGGGGGCCAGGGAATTTTCTTTTTTTTCCGGATTGACTTCTTCGTTATGAGCGGGGCGCTGATCCCGAGGGTGGAGGACACGGAGTATTCGGCCACAGCCATCTCAGACCATGCCCCGCACTGGGTGGAGCTGGAGCTAGGGGAGGAGAGGGACCAGCGCCCGCTGTGGCGCCTGGATGTGGGCTTGTTGGCGGATGAGGAGGTGAGCGGGCGGATGCGGGGGTGCATTGAAAGCTATCTAGAGGCTAACGATAATGGGGAGGTGCAGGTGGGGGTGGTCTGGGAGGCGGTGATTAGGGGAGAGCTAATCTCCACTAGGGCCCACAAGGCGAAGAAGGACAGCAGAGAGAGGGAGAGATTGGTGGGGGAGATTTTAAGGGTGGATAGGAGGTATGCAGAGGTCCCCGATGAGGGACTACTCGAGGAGCGACAAAGCCTCCAGGCCGAGTTCGACCTGTTGACCACCAAGAAGGCAGAGGTGCAGTGGAGGAAGGTGCAAGGGGCGGTGTATGAGTACGGGGAGAAGGCGAGCCGGATGTTGGCACACCAGCTGCGGAAGCAGGAGGCAGCGAGGGAGATTGGGGGAGTTAGGAATAAAGGGAGGAACACGGTGCGGAGTGTGGTGGGAATAAATGGGGTATTTAGAGACTTTTATGAGGGGCTGTATAGGTCTGAGCCCCCGACGGATTTTTGGATCGACTGAGGTTCCCGAGGGTGGAGGAGCAGGTGGCTGGGCTTGGGGCACCGGTAGGGCTGGAGGAGCTGACTAAGGGGCTGGGGAGTATGCAGGCGGGGAAGGCACCGGGGCCAGATGGGTTCCCGGTGGAATTTTACCGGAAGTACATGGACCTGTTGGGCCCACTACTGGTGAGGGCTTTCAATGAGGCGAGGGAGGGGGGGGCCCTACCCCTGACGATGTCCAGGGCGCTGATCTCGCTGATCTTGAAGCGGGACAAGGACCCATTACAGTGTGGGTCGTATAGGCCAATCTCTCTCCTCAATGTGGATGCGAAGCCGTTAGCGAAGGTGTTGGCTACCAGAATTGAGGACTGTGTCCCGGGGTGATTCACGAGGACCAGACTGGTTTTGTTAAGGGAAGGCAGCTGAATACCAATGTGCGGAGGCTCCTTAATGTAATCATGATGCCTACAGTGGAGGGGGAGGCGGAGATAGTGGCGGCGATGGACACGGAGAAGGCCTTCGATAGGGTGGAGTGGGGGTACCTCTGGGAAATGTTGAGGAGGTTTGGGTTCGGGGAGGGGTTCATTAGTTGGGTTAGGCTACTTTACGAAGCCCCGGTGGCGAGAGTGGCTACGAATCGGAGGAGGTCGGAATACTTTTGGCTGTACCGGGGACGAGGCAAGGGTGCCCCCTGTCCCCCTTGCTATTTGCATTGGCAATTGAGCCTTTGGCTATGGCTCTAAGGGAGTCCAGGAACTGGAGGGGGCTGGTCCGGGGTGGGGGGGAGGAACACCGGGTGTCGTTGTATGCCGATGACCTGTTCCTGGAAGTGGCGGATCCAGTGGGGGGGATGCCGGAGGTGATGCAGATCCTCAGGGAGTTTAGGGACTTTTCCGGGTACAAGCTCAATGTGGGGAAAAGTGAGCTTTTCGTGATACACCCAGGGGACCAGGGAAGGGGGAAAGACGAGCTTCCATTGAAGAGGGCGGAAAGGAGTTTTCGGTACCTAGGGATCCAGGTGGCCAGGAGCTGGTGGGCCCTACACAAGCTCAACTTGACGAGGCTGGTGGAGCAGATGGAGGAGGAGTTTATGCTGCCACTCTCCCTGGCGGGTAGGGTACAGTCGGTAAAGATGACGGTGCTCCCGAGGTTCCTTTTTATATTCCAGTGCCTCCCCATCCTGATCCCTAAGGCCTTTTTTAAGCGGGTCAGTAGGAGTATCATGGGATTCGTGTGGGCGAAAAAGACCCCGAGGGTGAGAAGGGTGTTTCTGGAGCGGAGTAGGGACAGAGGAGGGTTAGCGTTACCTAATCTGTGTGGGTATTACTGGGCTGCCAATGTGGCGATGATGCGCAAGTGGGTAATGGAGGGGGACGGGGTGGCATGGAAGAGGCTGGAGATGGCGTCCTGTGTGGGCACGAGTCTGGGAGCGCTGGTGACAGCACCGCTGCCGCTCCAGCTGACTAGGTACACCACGAGTCCGGTGGTGGCGGCGACTTTGAAAATTTGGGGGCAGTGGAGGTGCCACGGGTGAGGTAGAGGCTTTGGTTTGGTCCCCGATCCGGGAGAACCATCGGATCGTCCCGGGGAGAATGGATGGAGGGATCCTGAGCTGGCACAGGGCAGGAATTAGAAGGATGGGGGACCTGTTTTTAGATGGGACGTTTGCGAGCCTTGCGGCGCTGGAGGAAAAATTCGGGCTTCCCCCCGGAAATGCCTTCAGGTACATGCAGGTAAGGGCGTTTGTAAGACGGCAGGTGAAGGAGTTCCCGCTGCTTCCAGCACTCGGGATCCAGGATAGGGTGCTTCTCGGGGGTGTGGGTTGGAGAGGGCAGGGTCTCGGTGATCTACCAGGAGATGCGGGAGGAGGAGGAGACCTCGGTGGAGGAGCTAAAGGGTAAATGGGAGGAGGAGCTTGGGGAGGAGATAGACGAGGGTGCGTGGGCGGATGCCCTGGGTAGGGTTACTACTTCCTCCTCTTGCGCCAGGCTTAGCCTGATACAATTTAAGGTTCTTCACAGAGCGCATATGACAGGGATGAGGCTGAGCAGGTTCTTTGGGGTGGAGGACAGGTGTGGGAGGTGCTCGGGGAGCCCAGCAAATCACACCTACATGTTCTGGGCGTGCCCGGCGCTGGATGGGGTTTGGAGGGGTATTGCGAGGAAGGTGTCTAAGGTGGTGAACACCCAGGTTAAACCGAGCTGGGGGTTAGCACTATTTGGGGTATCGGACGAGCCGGGAGTGCAGGAGGCGAAAGAGGCCGGTATTCTGGCCTTTGCGTCCCTGGTAGCCCGGCGGAGGATTCTGCTACACTGGAAGGATGCGAGCCCCCGAGCGTGGAAGCCTGGATCAGCGACATGGCAGGGTTCATTAAATTGAAGAGGGTAAAATTTGCCTTGAGAGGGTCTGTGCAAGGGTTCTTAAGGCGGTGGCAACCGCTCCTAGACTTTCTAGCGGAGCGTTAGGAGGTGGTCAGCAGCAACCTGGGGGGGGGGGGGGGGGGGGGGTGCACTGTGTTTATTATTGCTTAATGGGGGGTTTGTATTTTGGGGGAATTCGTGATGTAGTTGTAAGATGTTTATTTATGTGTTCTTTGTTTTTCTTTTTTCTGTAAGGGGTTTGTTGAAAATATGTAAATATGAAAATATGTAAAAATTTGAATAAAAATATTTCTGGGGAAAAAAAGAGAATTGATTCGCAGACAGGAAACCGAGTCGGAAAAATGGGTCTGTTTCGAGTTTGCAAGCAGTGACAAGTGGGGTCCTGCAGGGAACACTGCTTGAACCCCAGTTATTCATAATATAAATCAATGATTTGGATAAAAGAATCAAATATAATATTTCCAACTTTGCTGACTGCACAAAACTATGTAGAATTGAGAGTGGTGAGGAGGATATTATTAGGCTTCAAGGAGATTTAGACAAGTTGAGTGAATGGGCAGATACATGGCAGATGCAACATAACGAGGATACATGTACAGTTATTCACTTCAGTAGGAAAACCAGAATGGCAGAGTATTATTTAAATGGTGATAGATTGGGAAATGTTGATATACAGAGGGACCTGGGTGTCCTTGTACACCAGTCACTGAAAACAAACCTGCAGCAAGCAGTTAGGAAGGTAAATGGTATGTTGGCCTTCATTGGACGAGGACTCGAGTGCAGGAGCAAGGAGGTCTTACTGCAGCTGGGCAGGGCCTTAGTGAGACCACACCTGGAGGATTGTGTGAAGTTTGGGTGTCATTGCAGCGAAGGTTCACCAGACTGACTCCTGGGATGTCAGGATTGTCTTAGTTGGAGAGTTTGGGCCGACTGGGCCGATATTCGCTGGGGTTTAGAAGCAAGAGAGGGGATCTCACTGAAACGTATAAAATTCTGACAGGGCTGCACAAACTGGATGCAGAGATGTTATTGCCTCTTTGGGGGGGGGGGGGGTGGTCTAGAACAAGAGGCCACAGTCTCAGGATACGGGATAGACCATTTCGAATTGAGATGAGGAGGAACTTCTTCACTCGGTGGTGAACCTATGGAATTCTTCCCCACAGAAAGCTGCAGAGGCCAAGTCAATGGATATATTTCACAAGGAAATAAATAGATTTCTAGATTCTAAAGGTGTCCAGGGGTATGGGGAGAGTGGGAGTATGGTGTTGGGATAGAACATAGAACATTACAGCGCAGTACAGGCCCTTCGGCCCTCGATGTTGCGCCGACCTGTGAAACCACTCTAAAGCCCATCTACACTATTCCCTTATCGTCCATATGTCTATCCAATGACCATTTGAGGATTGGCCAGAATCATATTGAATGGTGGGTCAGGCTGGAAGGGCCAAATGGCCACTCCTCTTGTTTCTAAGTTTTTTAGAGAGTTCGTTGACGGGGGGAATGGGTGGGTGGGGCGGTGGGAGGGTTTGGTGAGGGGGGAGTGGCTGGGTGGGAGGGTTTGGAAGCAAATTGATGCTTTGTCTGAAATGGGCAGCACGGTAGCACAGTGGTTAGCACTGTTGCTTCACAGCACCAGGGTGCCGGGTTCGATTCCCGACTTGGGTCACTGTCTGTGCGGAGTCTGCACGTTCTCCCCGTGTCTGCGTGGGTTTCCTCCGGGTGCTCCGGTTTCCTCCCACAAGCCCCGAAAGACGTGTTTGTTGGGTAATTTGGAGATTCTGAATTCTCCCTCTGTGTACCCGAACAGGCGCCGGAGTGTGGTGACTAGGGGATTTTCACAGTAACTTCATTGCAGTGTTAATGTAAGCCTACTTGTGACACTCATAAAGATTATTATTATTATTTTCTCTTGAAGTGGGAGGGGATTGGTTAGTTCTCTGGTGGTACATTTATTCAAATTGCCCTGGGGTGGGAGTGGGGTTCTTGGACATAGTTGTGTGTGTGATAGCACTGGCCTGGTCTTCAGTAACATCTCCTCACTTTCTAAACCCACCAGCTGAAGTCACTGGGCTACCTGTGCGGTCTGATCTCGGAGGAAGGACCCGATTCTGAAGATCTGAAAAGGACAGTGGATGTTTTGTCAGGGCTGGGAGCGGAACGCCCTGAGACTGGTAACTGGCAATTTGCACCGTTTCCCATCAATCTCTCTGTTCCTCGGCTCTCCTGTTCTCTCCTCCCCCCACCCCTCCCCACCCCCACCCCCGCCACTTCACTGATTATGTATATGTGTTGTACACAGTCAATTCCATCACTTTTATTTAAACAAAAGGTGAGTTTATGGTTGCTGTTTAGTCTGTTCCTGTCCTGAGGGGACGGCTCGGGGTTACTGGCATGGGTATCAGTCCCTGTGAATCACCCATTCTAGTGTGACTGATGCACAGCAGCTGGGATTGTGCTGTGTGCTGGGACTGTTCACTTGTGGCATTACTTTT
Organism: Scyliorhinus torazame; assembly: GCF_047496885.1. NCBI lineage: Eukaryota > Metazoa > Chordata > Chondrichthyes > Carcharhiniformes > Scyliorhinidae > Scyliorhinus > Scyliorhinus torazame. Next base: position 889,124 of record NC_092714.1, read on the forward strand.
CACTAATCAATCAGGGTGAGTAGTCCTTCAGCACTAAAATCCCACACGTGTCTGAGGCACCCCTTTCACATTACATTCCCTCCGCAGTCATTTGGCAGCTACAGATGAACCCTGGCTCACTGTGGATACAATCTTTCACATTCTTACCCACAGGCTGTACAATTCTGTTCAGAAGCACCCCCTCCCCACAAACTGACAAAATCGGAGCAGAAGTAACCATTCAGCCCCTCAAGCCTGCTCCATCAGTCAATAAGATTATTGCAAATCTGTTTATGTTTCAAATTGCACATTTCCATCTACTCTGGATAACCTTTGATCCTCTTTCCCAACAAGAATCTATCTGCCTCCGCTTCAATGATTTGTCTTCTCCTCATCTCTGTCTTAAAAGGGAGGCTCCTGATTTTAAAACTGTGACCCCTAGTTCTGGACTCAGCCACATCCTTTCCACCTCCACCTTGTCCAGGGTCTGATATCCTTCAATCAATCCACCCTCACTCTTCTAAACTCCAGTGGAAACAGCCCCGGTCTGTCCAAGCTTTCCTCATTAGACAACCCACTCATTCCTGGTATCAATCGAAGAACCTCTGCACCGTCTCCAAGGCATTTTCATCCTTCCTTCAATAAAGTGACCAAAACTGCACACCGTATTCAGCATGTGGTCTCATCACTGCCCAGTATAACACAGTATTCGACAGAGGGTCTCATCACTGCCCAGTATAACACAGTATTCGACAGAGGGTCTCATCACTGCCCAGTATAACACAGTATTCAGCATGTGGTCTCATCACTGCCCAGTATAACTGAAAAATAATACCCTTAGTTTTCTGCTCAATTCCTCGTGTAATAAAGGCTAGCATTCCATTATCCTTCTTGCTGTACCTGCATACCTAAAATCACTGTTTCTTTAAGACAGATAGATAGATTCTTGATTAATAAGGGGATCAGGGGTTATGGCAGGAAGACAAGAGAATGGGGATGAGAAAATATCAGCCATGATTGAATGGCGGAGCAGACTCGATGGGCCGAGTGGCCTAATTCTGCTTCTATGTCTTATACTAACTTTTTGTGACTCGTGCACGGGAACACCTAGATCCCTCTGCTTGTCAGAATTCTGCAGCCAGGACAGCACAGTGGTGCAGTGGGTTAACCCTGCTGCCTCTTGGCGCCGAGGTCCCAGGTTCGATCCCTGCTCTGGGTCACTGTCCGTGTGGAGTTTGCACATTCTCCCCGTGTCTGCGTGGGTTTCACCCCCACAACCCAAAGATGTGCAGACTAGGTGGATTGGCCACGTTAAATTGCCCTTAATTGGGAAAAGTGAATTGGGTACTCTAAATTTATAAAAATAAATACATAAATTGCCCCTTAATTGGAAAAAATGAATTGGGTGCGCAAAATTTTTAACAAAAGAATTCTCAAGCCGTTCTCCCTTTAAGTAACACTCTGCTTCTTTATTCTACCTGCCAAAGTGAACAACTGCACACTTTCCCACATTATATTCCATCTGCCAGATTTTTGCAACACACTCAATCTCCCTGTACCCATCTGCAAACTCCACATGTCCTCTTCACAACATATTTTCCTACTTATCTTTGTGTCGGTTACAAATTTATCTACCGCGCCTTCACTCCCCTCACTTAAGTCATTGATGCAAGTTGCCAAAGGTTGAGGCACCAGCATAGACACCTGCGGGTTTCCACTTGTCACAACCTGCCAATCAGAAGTAGACCCATTTATCCATACTCTCTGGTTTCTGCCAGCAGCCGGTGTTCTATCCAGCCTAATATTTTAGCACCTACACCATAAGCTTCTATTCTAGGGTGGCACGGCAGCACGTGGTTAGCACTGTTGCTTCGCAATGCCATGGACCCAGTTTCGATTCCCGGCTTGGGTCACTGTCTGTGCGGAGTCTGCATGTTCTCCCCGTGTCTGTGTGGGTTTCCTCCGGGGCCTCCGGTTTCCTCCCACAAGTCCCAAAAGACGTGCTGATGGGTGAATTGGACATTCTGAATTCTCCCTCTGTGTACCGAACAGGTGCCGGAATGTGGCGACTAGGGGATTTTCACATTCATTGCAGTGTTAATGTAAGCCTTGTGACACTAATAAAAATTATTATTTTCTGCAATATCCTTTGAAGTGCCACCTTATGAAATGCTTTCTGGAAATCCAAGTACAGTACGTATACAGGCTTCCCTTTATCCACAGCACACGTTACTCCTTCAAAAAACTCCAATATATTGGTTAAACATGATTTCTCTTTAACAAAGCCATGTTGACTCGTCCCAATTACGTTGTGTTTCTCTAAGCTAAAACCACTTTAATGATCGATTCTAGCACCTTCCCCACTACAGATGACACGCTAACTGGCTGATAGTTTCCTGTTTCTGCCTCTCTCCCTTCTTGAAAAGAAGAGCTACATTTGCTACTTTCCAGTCTGATGGAACCTCTCCGGAATCTAATGAATTTTGGAAAATTAACACCAACACATCTACTATCTCATTAGCCACTGTTTTTGAAAACTCACCACTATTCTTAGAAGTCCCCCTATACCAAAAAGGGCCGACATTCTAAATGGTGACCAGGGATTCTCACTCCCTGACTCCGATGCAGGCTTCAGTGGGTGCTATTCAGGTCAAACTATGTTTTCAAGTTATCCCCCGGTATAACCCATACCTTCACCGAAGATTTCGCCTACTTACCACTTAGTAGCATCGATCCTGGGTCCCGCGTTGCTAAGTAAGTAAAGTAGACTTTGGAATAACCACTATTTCAGGTTAAATTAAGTTATTTTATTATTATATTTTTTCTTTTAAAAGCTGCAATTACTGTCTTTACAGAAAGGAAAAAGACCTTGCTTCTGGATGCTTCTGGTTGGTTGAGGGGACCTTCAGGCCCACCTTGACAATCAATGTTTTTAAAGTCTGGTCTTCTTTAGATGAATTCGCTGATGAGCTCGGTTGCTGTGTCCTATCTTTCCCATGTACCGAGCTGTGAGAGCTGGCTCTGCTGGCTATCTCTGAGCTGACTCTGCCTACTCTTTAAATTCTAGTCTTCCTTCGATGTATTAGCTGTTTTGGCTCGGCTGCTTTGCCCTGTCCCTTTCCCATGGCCGAGCTGACTGTAATCTGACTCTGAGCTGCTTGTTCCTTCTCTGCTTCTCCGCCTCTCTCCCTCTGAGTTATGGTTCTGGTAGTTCTTGCTCTGGTCTCTAGGTTTATATTCTCTTTCTAACAGTTATTAAGTTTTTATGACTTTATTGTAAAGTAACTCTTATTTCACTTTGATAGTAAAAAGTAACTTTGATCTAAACATTCTAATCCAACTAAGTATTCATTTTGACATAACCTCACCTCTCAGAGTGCAGAGAGAGAGGGTGAGACTTCAGTAAAGAGCGCGGAGAGAGAGAGGGTGAGACTTCAGTAAAGAGCGCGGAGAGAGAGAGGGCGAGACTTCAGTAAAGAGCGCAGAGAGAGAGGGCGAGACTTCAGTAAAGAGCACAGAGAGAAAGGGCGAGACTTCAGTAAAGAGCGCGGAGAGAGAGAGGGCGAGACTTCAGTAAAGAGCGCGGAGAGAGAGAGGGCGAGACTTCAGTAAAGAGCGCGGAGAGAGAAAGGGCGAGACTTCAGTAAAGAGCGCAGGGTGAGAGAGGGCGAGACTTCAGTAAAGAGCAGAGAGAGAGGGCGAGACTTCAGTAAAGAGCGCGGAGAGAGAGAGGGCGAGACTTCAGTAAAGAGCGCGGAGAGAGAGAGGGCGAGACTTCAGTAAAGAGAGCGGAGAGAGAGAGGGCGAGACTTCAGTAAAGAGCGCGGAGAGGACGAGACTTCAGTAAAGAGCGCGGAGAGGGCGAGACTTCAGTAAAGAGCGCGGAAAGAGAGCGGGCGAGACTTCAGTAAAGAGCGCGGAGAGAGAGCGGGCGAGACTTCAGTAAAGAGCGCGGAGAGAGAGGGCGAGACTTCAGTAAAGAGCGCGGAGAGAGAGAGGGCGAGACTTCAGTAAAGAGCGCGGAGAGAGAGAGGGCGAGACTTCAGTAAAGAGAGCGGAGAGAGAGAGGGCGAGACTTCAGTAAAGAGCGCGGAGAGAGAGGGCGAGACTTCAGTAAAGAGCGCGGAGAGAGAGAGAGGGCGAGACTTCAGTAAAGAGCGTGGAGAGAGAGAGGGCGAGACTTCAGTAAAGAGTGCGGAGAGAGAGAGGGCGAGACTTCAGTAAAGAGCGCGGAGAGACAGGGTTAGGGATTCCGCTCTCGGGTAAGACAGCTGTTTGTTTGTTTCAAAATTGGGGGAAAAAAACGGTATTGTGACGTCACACGAGACTGTGACCTGATTGGCTGAAAGTCAGACTGGGCTATATTTGAATATCTGGCATTGTTGATTTAAATACTAGTTTTGATTTGACTTAGATTACCATTTTTAAGTTGATTTAAATTACTATTTTTAATTTGATTTAAGTAACTTTTTTAATTTCAATTAAATAACTATTTTTAATTTGTTGTCAGATCAAGAGGGATAAGTACGCCTTTTTTTAAAAAAAAATAATAATAATCTAATTAAATAGTCCACGGGGATTGGATTTAATCTGACACAAAAACATCTTTCTAAAGTTTAATTTCAAAGGTTTAATTTAAAGGAATAATTCATGGCAGGACAGCTCCAAGGTGTGGTCTGCTCCTCTTGCTCCATGTGGCAGGCTGGGGACAGTTCCAGTCCCCAGGGTCAGCATGTGTGCAGAAGTGACTCCAGTTGCAGCTCCTGGAAGCTCGGGTTTCAGAGCTGGAGTGGCGGCTGGAGACACTGGAGCATCTGCGAGTCGGAGAGCATCGAGGTTAGCACGTATTGAGAGGTGGTCACACCGCAGGCTCAGACTCTGAAGGCAGAAAGGGAATGGGTGACCACCAGACAGAGCAAGAGAGCGAGGCAGGTAGTGCAGGAATCTCCTGTGGCCATTCCCCTACAGAACAGATATACCGTTTTGGATACTGTTGAGGGGAATGGCCTCTCAGGGGAAAGCAGCAACAGCCAAACTTGTGGCACCACGGTTGGTTCTGCTGCAGAGGGGAGGGGTGATAAGTGTGACAGTGCAATAGTTATAGGGGATTCAATTGTAAGGGGAATAGACAGGCGTTTCTGTGGCCGCAAACGAGACTCCAGGATGGTGTGTTGCCTCCCTGGTACTAGGGTCAAGGATGTTTCAGAGCTGGTACAGGACACTCTGGAGGGTGAACAACCAGTGGTCGTGGTGCATATCGGTACAAACGACATGGGTAAAAAAAAGGGATGAGGTCCTAAAATCAGAATACAGGGAACTAGGAGGGAAGTTAAGAAATCGGACCTCGAAGGTAGTGATCTCAGGATTACTACCGGTCAGAGTAGAAATGACAGGATATGTAGGATGAATAGGTGGCTGAAGGGATGGTGTCAGGGGGAGGGTTTCAGATTCCTGGGGTATTGGGACCGGTTCAGGGGGAGGTGGGACCTGTACAAACTGGAATGGTTACACCCCGGCAGGACTGGAACCGATGTCCTCGGGGGGGGGGGGGGGGGGGGTGTAGAGCGGTTGGGGAGAGTTTAAACTAATGTGGCAGGGGGCTGGGAAACGATGCAGGAAATTGGAAGGTAGTAAAACAGGGACAGAAACAAAAGACAGTCAGGGGGAAAGTGTGAGGCAGAGAAGCCATAGTCAAAAATCAAAAAGGGCGACAGTACAAGGTACAGTGTGAGGGGAGCTCAGTGAATAGGACCAGGAATACTAAAAGAAATAAAACCGGAAGTGAAAACATGAATGGAAAGTGACGCGGCAGGTTGTTACATGAAGACAAGGAAAATTAGGAGAAACGTTAAGAGGAAAAATAACTTGGGAGAGGTTACAGATCGAGGTGTTAAGATTCAGAACAGAGGTAAAAAAGCCAACATAAGTGTACTTTACCTGAATGCTCGTAGTATTCGGAATAAGGTAAATGAGTTGATGCTGCAAATCATCGTGAATGACTATGATTTAGTGGCCATTACTGAAACATGGTAAAGGATGGAGTATTGTGTTCAGTTTTGGTCTCCTTACTTGAGAAAGGACGTACTGGCACTGGAGGGTGTGCAGAGAAGATTCACTAGGTTAATCCCAGAGCTGAAGGGGTTGGATTACGAGGAGAGGTTGAGTAGACTGGGACTGTACTCGTTGGAGTTTAGAAGGATGAGGGGGGATCTTATAGAAACATATAAGATTATGAAGGGAATAGATAGGATAGATGCGGGCAGGTTGTTTCCACTGGCGGGTGAAAGCAGAACTAGGGGGCATAGCCTCAAAATAAGGGGAAGTAGATTTAGGACCTAGTTTAGGAGGAACTTCTTCACCCAAAGGGTTGTGAATCTATGGAATTCCTTGCCCAGTGAGGCAGTTGAGGCTCCTTCATTGAATGTTTTTAAGATAAAGATAGATAGTTTTTTGAAGAATAAAGGGATTAAGGGTTATGGTGTTCGGGCCGGAAAGTGGAGCTGAGTCCACAAAAGATCAGCCATGATCTCATTGAATGGCGGAGCAGGCTCGAGGGGCCAGATGGCCTACTCCTGCTCCTCGTTCGTATGTTCTTACATGTCACCTTTTTTGCTCTGCCCGAGGGCGATGTTCTATTATTTTTGTTCTCTATTTCCCTTTCAGTTTGACACCTTCTAAGCTAACGCTCTGGTTCCCATCCCCCTGCCATACTAGTTTAAATGCTCCCGAGTGAATCGAGCAAACCTCCCAGTCAGGATATTGGTGCCCCTCGAGTTTAGATGCAACCCGTCCTTCTTGTACAGGTCGCACCTGCCCCGGAAGAGATCCCAATGATCCAGAAATCTGAAACCCTCCCTCCTACACCACCAGTTTAGCCACGTGTTTAGCTGGACTATCCTCCTATTTCTACCCTCATTGGCACGTGGCACAGGGAGTAATCCTGAGATTACGACCCTAGACATCCTGCTTCTTAGCTTACTGCCTGAAATGAAATGAAAATGAAAATCGCTTATTGTCACAAGTAGGCTTCAAATGAAGTTACTGTGAAAAGCCCCTAGTCGCCACATTCCGCCACCTGTTCGGGGAGGCTGTTACGGGAATCGAACCGTGCTGCTGGCCTGCCTTGGTCTGCTTTCAAAGCCAAGGTCTGCCGAACTCGCTGAACTCCTTCTGCAGGATCTTGTCACTCTTCCTGCCTATGTCATTAGTACCAGTGTGTACTACGACCTCTGGCTGTTCACCTTCCCCCTTCAGGATGTCCTGTGTTTGTTCAGAGACATCGTTGACCCTGGCACCAGGGAAGCAACATATCACCCTATTGACAGACTAGGTGATGGGGCAAAATTGTGGCAGATGGAATTTAACGTAAGAAAGTGAGGTTATCCATTTTGGTCCAAAAAAGGATAGAGCAGAGCACTTTCTAGATGGGTGTTGTAAGACTTCGTACTGTGCTCACCCCAGTCCAACGCCGGCATCTCCACATCATCACTTTCTAGATGGAAAGAGGTTGGGTACAGTGGATGTCCAAAGAAACATAGGGGCTGATATTGCACAGTGGGTTAAACACCTGGCTAGTAATATAGAACATTGCCAGCAGCACGGTTCAATTCCCGTACCAGCCTCCCCGAACAGGCGCCAGAATGTGGCGACTAGGGGCTTTTCACTGTAACTTCATTGAAGCCTACTTGTGACAATAAGCGATTATTATATTATATTACAGGGTTCAGGTGCAGACCCTTTATATGGCAGGAACAAGTGCAGAAAATAATCAAAATGGCTAATGGAATGTGAGCCTTTATATCACGAGGATTGGCGTGTAAAGAGTTGGGGGGGGTTATGCTGTAGCTTTACAAAACCCCAATTAGACCCCACTTGGAGTCACCCTGAGCAGTTCTAGCACCACTCGTCAGGAAGGATATTTTAGCCTTGGAGGGAGAGTAACGTAGCTTTACAATAATGAGACCTGGTCTACAGGGGTTGAGTTACGAGGAGAGATTACTCAATTTAGACCTGTTTTCGCTGGAATTTAGAAGTCTTAAGGGGTGATCTGATCCAAGTATTCAAGATATTAACAGTGAAAGACAAGGTCGATGAAGATGAACTATTTCCACTGGTTGGAGATTCAATAATTGGGGGCGTGGTCTAAAAATTAGGGCCAGACCGTTCAGGAGAGATGTTGGGAAGAAATTCTTAACTCACAGGGTGGTAGAGATTTGGAACTCTCTCCCACACTCCTCCTAGGTTGAAGTCTATCGACCTGGAGGCCACAGCTCTGTCAGTTTGCTCAGTACAGCTTTCCTCGAGTTTGTAATTTTACCAAGTTCCTCTTTCCCTTCCGCCTCCCGATTTACACCAATATTGGAATGTTTCCTGTATCCTCTGTAGTGGAGACAGAAGCAAAATATTTGTCCATTCAATCCGCCATTTCCTTATTATCTACTATTAACTCCCCATTCTCACTCTCCGGAGGACCAACACTTACTTTATTTACTCTTTGCCTGTTTAACTATCTGTAGAAACTCCTGCTATCCATTGTTAAATTTCTAGCTAGCTTCCTCTCATACTCTAATTTCTTTCTCCTGATTAACCTTTTAGTCCTTCTTTGCTGTTCTTCTTATTCTGACCAATCCTCTGACCGGTCACCCATCTTTGCACAGTTGTATGTTTTTCCTGAAGTTTGCTTTCCCTAACTTCTTTAGTTAACCACAGATGGTGGGTCCTCCCTTTCGAATATACTTATTCTTGGGGGGGGCGGTCTGCTTGGGAACTGCAATGAATGATTATCTCAGTGTGAAAGATCTGTAAACATTTGGATGCAGTTGGTCTTTGTTTCTTTGATCTACACTAAACACTGACATTTCTCCTGGTGCTCTCTTTCAGCAAATAGCCCACAAAGCCCCTACAAAACACTGAATGAAGCACTCTCATCTGTGGAGTCCTTTGAAAAGCACTACCTGGTAAGGCTGCTCTTCCACAGTACGTCCTGTTGCATCTGGGGGCAGGGTGGGGAAGGGGTGTGTGCGTGCGCGTGTGATATTCTTTCATGGGATGGGGGCAGCATTTATTGCCCATTCCTAATTGCCCACGAGAAGGTGGTGCTGAGCTGCCTTCTTGAACCGCTGCAGTCCCCGAGGTGTAGGTACACCCACAAACACTAATAAAGATGATTATTATTATTATTAGTGCTGTTGGGGAGGGAGTTCCATGTTTTGGCCCAGTGAAGGAACGGTGATATATTTCCAAGTCAGGATGGTGAGCGACTTGGAGGGGAACCTCCAGATGGTGGGGTCACAGGTATCTGCTGACCTTGTCCTTCCAGTTGGGAGAGGTTTCAGGTTTGGTTCAGTGGTAGATGGAGTGCAGATCAAGCGGACTGCTTTGTGCTGGATGTGTCGAGCTTGACGAATGTTGTTAGATCTGCCCTCATCCAGGCACGTTCCTCATAGGTGGCGGACAGACTTTGGGGACCCTGGAGGTGAGTTACTCTCGACGGAATTCCCATCCTCTGACCTGTTTTTGTAGCCACGTTATTTACATGGTTGACCCAGTCCAGTTTCTGGCCAATTGTAACCCGCAGGATGTTGATAGTGGAGGATTCTGCGAAGGTCATCGCATTGAATGTCAAGGGGTGGTGGTTAGATTCTCTCATTGGAGATGATCATTGCCTTGCACTTGTGTGACACACGTGCTGGGCGGCAAGGTAGCACAGGGGTTAGCGCTGCTGCTTCACAGCGCCAGGGTCCCAGGATTGATTCCCGCTGGGTCACTGTCTGTGCGGAGTCTGCACGTTCTCCCCGTGTCTGCGTGGGTTTCCTCCGGTTGCTCCAGTTTCCTCCCACAAGTCCCAAAAGACGTGCTGTTAGGTAATTTGGACATTCTGAATTCTCCTTCTGCACCTGAACAGACACCGAAATGTGGCGACTGGGGGGCTTTTCACAGTAACTTCATTGCAATGTAAGCCTACTTGTGACAAAAGAGATTATTGCTACTGCATAAATGTAACTTGCCACTTTGTCAGCCCAAGCCTGGATATTGGCCAGGTCTTACTGCAACGTCCACATACAGCACCTGATGAGATGCAAATGGAGCTGAACATTGTGCAAATCATCAGTAAACATCATCACATCTGACCTTTATATTGGGAGGAAACAGCTGAACATGGTTTTCCCTAGAACCTGAGAAAAATTTGGAAGCTGAGATGATTGACCTCCAACCACCACAACCACCCTCCTTTGTGTCAGGTAAGGCACCAATCAGCAGCGACCTTTCCCCCTGATTCCCATTGGCTCCAGTGTAGCTCGGGCTCCTTGATGCCGCACTCAGTCAAATGCTGCCTTGATGTCGAGGGCAGCCACTCTCACCTCTGGCATTCAGCTCTTTTGTCCATGTTTGAAACAAGGCATCATGAGGTCAGGAGCTGAGTGACCCTGGGCTAAACCCAAACTGAGAGTCCGTGAGCAAGTTATTGCTGAGTAAGTGCCGCTTGATAGCGCTGTTGATGACTCCTTCCATCACTTTGCTGATGATGGAGAGTAGACTGATGGGGGGTAATTGGCTGGGTTGGATTTGTCCTGTTTCTTGTGTACAGGACACACCTGGGCAATTTTCCACATTGCTGGGTAGATGCCAGTGTTGCAGCTGTACTGGAACAGCTTGGCTAGGGGAGCGGCAAGTTCTGGAGCACAAGTCTTCAGTCCTATTGCTGGGATGTTGTCAGGGTCCATCGCCTTTGCAGTATCCAGTGCCTTCAGCCGTTTCTTGCTAACATGTGGAGTGAATCAAATTGGCTGAAGACTGAATCTGTGATGCTGGGACCTCCGGAGGAGACCGAGATGGATCATCCACTCGGCACTTCTGGCTGAAGATTGTTGCGAATGCCTCAGCCTTGTCTTTCGCACAGATGTGCTGGGCTCCTCCATCATTGAGGATGGGGATATTTGTGGAGCCTCCTCCTCCAGTGAGTTGTTTAATTGTCCACCACCATTCACAGCTGGATGTGGCAGGACTGCAGAGCTTAGATCTGATGCGGTAGTTGTGGAATCGCTTAGCTCTGCCTATTACTTGCTGTTTGGCACAAGTAGTCCTGTGTTGTGGTTTCACCAGGTTGACACCTCATTTTTCGGTCTGCCTGGTGTTGCTCCTGACAAGCTCTCCTGCACTTTTCATTGAACCAGGGTTGATCCCCTGGCTGGGTGGTAATGGGGGAGTGGGGGATACGCCGGGCCATGAGGTTACAGACTGTGGTTGATACAATTCTGCTGCTGATGACCCTCAGCGTCTCATGGATGCCCAGTCTGGAGTTGCTGGATCTGTTCGGAGTCTATCCCATTTAGCGCGGTGGTAGTGCCACACAACACGATGGAGGGTATCCTCAATGTGAAGACGGGACTTTGGGGAGGATCCTGTCATTGGGAGATTAAGTTCACCCGCCGGATTTGAATCGTGGGAAATTCATGGTCCCGCTGGGAATGACGGGCTGGTGAAGTTCAGATGATCTGGCATGCGGCCCACACGCAGTCAGAGCCATGCCTGGCCCCACAGGCGCCTGATTCGCTGGGGTCAGGTTTCGCATTAAAAGTCTGATCAGCTGGAGCAACCTTTAAACGCTCCACTCAGCACAGACTGGCATCCCAAGAAGATGGCTGCGTGCAGACCAGCTCCCAGAGTCCAGGATTGACCGAATGCTGCATCCATTGAGAAGAGGAGAGACACCCTCTTCCCCAGGGTGGGACGGAGACTTCAGACCGCCCAAATCAACAGCACCTGGGATGAACACTGAAAGGGTGGCATACACGGTGGAAGGCCTGGGGCAAGAAGTCAGAGCAATGGATCAGGACGTCCAAGGCTTGTGCTGTCCATGGCTGAGGCACAGGACCGAGCCCAGTCACACGCGACGTGTCCTGTTGCACATGGACATTAAACTCCAGAGCTTGGCCCAGTCACAAAGGGTCATGGTTGAGGGCATCAAAAGCATTGGTTGGGTGCTGACTGACCTTGGCTAGGCCCAGAGGGACTTCTCGCAGGAATAGAGGGACATGTCTCACTCATTGAGGGAACGTGTCCCAGTCTCCGTGCTCCATGGTTGAGAGCATCGAGGTGGGCCTCCAGGACTGCAGCCCAGGAGCCTCCGGAGCCACTCCGGCCTCACCACTGCCCCATGGAGTAGCCCGGGGGCCATAATGCACCCCGACGGAGGAGGAAGTGAAGGTGCCTCCAGCAGGGGAGGTGCTGGTTCGCCGCAGCGCTTCCAAATCCTCCCCCACCTGACACTGATGGGCAGCGGGCAGAACACCTGCAAGTCGACCGGTTCCAATCAGAGCCAGACCCTCCAGGGAACGGCCGCCAAAGGCATCACAGGACAGGCACAGACGCGTAGCAGGCTGGCTTCACTGCTGATGTCCTGTCTGGGGTAACACTTAGAAGGCGCGGTACACCACGAAAGAGTAGAAAGATAGATTACACTTAAGTTGTTGGCACAGTGGTTGGCACTGCTGCCTCATAGCATCAGTGACCCGGGTTCAATTCAGCCTCGGGTGACTGTGCGGAGTCTGCACGTTCTCCCCGTGTCTGCCTGGGTTTCCTCCGGGTGCTCCGGTTTCCTCCGGGTGCTCCGGTTTCCCCTCACAGTCCAAAGCGGTTAGATGGATTGGCCGTGCTAAATTGCCCTTAGTGTCCAAAAATTTAGGTGGGGTTACTGGGTTGCGGTGATAGGGTGGAGGTGAGTGTCGAGAGAGGGTGCTCTTGCAGAGAGCCGGTACAGACTCGATGGGTGAAGACCTCCTGCACTGTAGGGATTGTATGATTGGCACAGGGGTAGGAGATGGTGAGGGGAAAGGGCACACCCATTGTAAACACAAACACTTTTTCTCCACCAGTCCGATCTGTCTCTACCCTCTGTCTCACAGATGTGAAGGATGAGCTTTGGCTGGGTGTTTGTGGGGGGTGGGGGCCACTGGGGAGAACCTAACCGAGACGTGGCAGGGCATGGGGCCAGCTACGTGAGCCCCCCCTTATATGACAGCTCACCCGGTGAGTGAGCCCTAACTGTTCATCATCCGGCCCCAAAACCTATTTCGGCCCATGGGAAGGAATCACCAGCACACATGCAGCGATCATCCGGATGGAAAATGCTTTATTATCTTAAAGACAGGAGTCAGACTTTGTCAGACAACGAGGAGCAGCAGAGCTCATCTCACAGCGAGTCATCAGCATCCTCCGTCCCTGATACTGCCAACCCAGGGCCCTGTGTGATGCTGGTAGGGCCCTTACAGGGGGGTGGGGGAACTCTGGTCGTGGGAAGGAGTGGAAGGACTGAGGGAGAGAGAAAGGGTGAGAGGTTCAGGGGAAGGTGGAATCTGTGTGGGGCGGGGGCAACAAAGAGGTCCGAGAGGGTTGCGGAGCGGCCGATGGCCAGGGCTCCGAGGACATCAGGAGGTGATGAGGTTGTCCCGTGTGTGGCAGCCCTGGATCACACACTGGACAGCCGACCTGCCCTGCCACCTCCGGATCCTCCTGGACATCATCCTGATCCTCCTTGTCAGATGAGGCCTGCTGTTTTTCCTCCTCCTCCAGCAGGTCACCACATTGCAGGAGACCCTGTTGGTGGCGATATTGGAGCTCCCTACCAGGGAGGGCCAGGCATCGGAAGTGCATCTTGAGAGCACTGATGCACCGCTCAATGACGCTCCTGGTTGCTGAGTGAGCGTTATTATAACAATTCTGTTCCTCGGTCTGGGGCATCTGCACAGGCGTCATTAGCCATGACCTCAGCGGGTAACCCTTGTCACCCAATAGCCAACCCCTCACCCAAGGGAGCATCTCAAAGGTGCCGGGAACCTCCGAGTGCACCAAGATGGATGTGTGGTGCGCGCTGCCTGGATATCTGGCGCAGATATGCATGACATGCAGTTGGTGGTTGCACATTAATTGCGGATTCATGGAGTGGAAGCCTTTCCCCTGGAATGAGCCAGAGACATGCATGTTCAGGGTGACTGTCACCTTGACGGCCACTGGGTGTCCTCCTCCATACCCCCTTGATGCCAGGTATGCCACCATTTGGCACAGGTGGCGCACTGTTTGCCTGGTAAGCCAGAGTCGTCGACGTCACATGTGGTCTGGCAGCTCCTCGAAGGACGGGTGTGGACGGTACACAAGTGGCCTGATGCTGCCTCCTGTCCACCACCTCCTTGGCCTGTTGGATAGTCAGCATTTAAGCTTCACCAGCTGGTCCCTGCTGCTCTGGGGCAGGTTCCTCTTATGCAGGGTTCTCTATGGCCCTGGCGCTCTTGCCGCTGTGCATGTGCAACAGCAGCAGCGGCTAGGTAGATAGCGAGCATAGCTGGCTGGCGTCTGAAATCTATGTCTCTGTTTCGATTTGATTTATTATTGTCACATGTATCAGTATACAGTGAAAGTATTGTTTCTTGCATGCTGTACAAACAATGCATACCGTACATAGGGAAGGAAGGAGAGACTGCAGAATATAATGTTACAGTTATAGCAAGGTGTTGAGAAAAGATCAACTTAATACGAGGCAGGTCCATTCAAAAGTCTGATGGCAGCAGGGAAGAAGCTGTTCTTGAGTCGGTTGGTACGTGACCTCAAACTTTGGTATCTTTTTCCTGACGGAAGAAGGTGGAAGAGAGTATGTCCGGGATGCGTGGGGTCCTTAATTATGCTGGCTGCCTTTCTGAGGCAGCGGGAATTATAGATAGAGTCAATGGATGAGAGGCTGGTTTGCGTGATGGACTGGGCTACGTTCACGACTGTTTGTAGTTTCCTGCGGTCTTTGGCAGAGCAGGCTCCATACCAAGCTGCGGAGCAAGAGACCGAGAATGTTAGCAAGATGAGATTCCCGTGACTTTCCAATACCACCAGGTTCCATGGTCACCCTGAGTTGTACTGCTACACCATCCTCAAGCTGTACCCCCCCATGCCCCTTTGAGATCACCTGGCCTGTGATCTGGGGCGCTCCTATCCTCATCGCCCGTCCCTGCCAACAGGGGTACATGTTTTAAAAAATATATATATTTATTAAAGTTTTTTAACACAATTTGTCACCCTTACAAACAACCCCCCCCCCCCCCGTAACAAAATAGAAAGAAAACGCACATAGCAAGATATAAACATGGTAAAACGATATGTTACAGAGCTTTGTACACTGGATTCCTCCCGTACGTGCCAGTTTTTTCATGTGTTCTCTTGCTCAAATACCCCCTAGGCAGTCCCCCCCCCCCCCCCCCCGGGTTGCTGCCATGTCGTTTATCCAGGCCTCCACGCTGGGGGGCTTCGCCTCCTTCCACATTAGCAAGATCCTTCGCCGGGCTACTAGGGACGCAAAGGCCAGAATGCCGGCCTCTTTCGCCTCCTGCACTCCCGGTTCGTCCACTACTCCAAATATTGCTAGCCCCCAGCTTGGCTTAACCCGGACTTTCACCACCTGAGATATTGTTCCCGCCACTCCCCTCCAGAACCCCTCCAGTGCCGGGCATGACCAAAACATATGGACATGGTTCGCCGGGCTCCCTGAGCACCTTCCACATCTGTCCTCTACCCCAAAAAACCTACTCAACCTCGCCCCCGTCAAGTGCGCTCTGTGAACCACCTTAAATTGTATCAGGCTGAGCCTGGCACACGAGAAAGAGGAATTAACTCTACCTAGGGCATCAGCCCATAGCCCCTCCTCAATCTCCTCCCCCAGCTCCTCCTCCCATTTACCCTTCAGCTCCTCTACCAAAGCCTCCCCCTCTTCTTTCATCTCCTGGTATATTGCCGACACCTAGCCCTCTCCCACCCGTACGCCCGAGATCACCCTGTCTTGAATTTCCTGTGAACAGGGGTACGTCCTGGTCAGACGAGGTGAGGACGGCAGATTTCCTTCTCCAAAGGACAGTGAACCAAATATTTCTCCTTATTCCTGACAAGTATTTTGTTTTAATGAAGCTAACCAGCTTTCCGGCTCTGGATTGTGTCAGCGCCATTGGCTTTAATAGTGGACGGAAGGCACGATGATGGGATTTGTGGAATGGGGGATCTCATGGCACCGGCAGATTGGGTTTCACGGGGGGCACTAATCGATATATTTCTTACCCCCTTTTCTAGGACCTTTCACACACTGCAATCGAGATGTATCAAACCATTGGACAGGTCCGCTCATCACAGCTGCTGGGGAAGGACCTTGCTGATTTCTACATGTAGGTACATGGAATGTTCTAGAACAAACACACCAATACTCAGTGGTGGTAGGGCAGAGGGGGGTGGGGGTCAAGGATTGGCTGCGGTCTCTTCGCTGTGACCTAGTGGATGTGTCGAGTGACCATTCAGGATTGATTGACACAGCTCCACCACAATGGAGTTGCCGAGTGGATGATTGAGATCACAGGTTTGAGAGGGTAAAGGGGGAAGTTTCTTTTTACTGCTCCTGGTATCAGGGTTACGCGGACTCAGCTCATGAATTATTACATAAGAACATAAGAACGAGGAGCAGGAGTAGGCCCCCTGGCCCCTCGAGCCTGCTCCACCATTTAATGAGATCATGGCTGATCTTTGTGGACTCAGCTCCACTCTCCGGCCCGTACACCATATCCCCGAATCCCTTTATTCTTTAGAAAGGTATCTATCGTTTATTATTCTTTGCGATTTGGTGTTTAACACCACTGCCCGTGGTTTTGATGTCAGAAGTGTATTTCTGGGATTAGGGTAGTAAACATTAACTCGTAACGATAGTAATTATAATCCCATAATGGCTGCAAAAAGCGTCAACAAAGTATGAAAACCCAAAGCGGTCTTAAAAGCTTTTCACAGCCAGTTCCTTATCAAGACAATGTTTCATCAATGACCTCCATCTTGACGTCAGAAGTCGGGATGTTTGCGGATGACTGCACAATGTTCAGCACCATTCACGACTCCTCAGATAACGAAGCAGTCCCTGTCTAAATGCAGCAAGACCTGGGCAACATCCAGGCTCGGGGCTGACAAGTAGCAAGTTACATTCGTGCCACACAAGTGCCAGGCAATGATCATCTCCATGACCAATTTAAGGGAGGATCTAACCATCGCCCTTTGACATTCAATGGCATTACCATCGCTGAATCCCCACAATCAACATCCTGGGGGTTACCATTGATCAGAAACTGAACTGGACCCAGCTACATTAATACTGTGGCTACCAGGGCAGGTCAAAGGCTGGGAATCCTACGGCGAGTAACTCACCTCCTGACCCCCCAAAGCCTGTCCACCATCTGCAAGGCACAAGTCAGGACTGTGATGGAAACTCTCCACTTGCCTGGATGAGCGCAGCTCCAACAACACTCAAGAAGCTCAACACCATCCAGGACAAAGCAGCCCCGCTTGATTTCTCCCCCTTCCACAAACATTTAAACCCTCCACCACCGACACATAGTGGCAGCCATGTGTACCATTCACACATACATTCTCAAATTCGAGATTAACGTCATGGTTTCCCAGACAGCAGTGATCCTGCACTCTATATGTTTCAGAGACTTGGCCGACCTGCAGCAGCCAAGTACCTGAGAAGCACCAGATTCTCCAAATCCGGGAGTGAGAAAGGTGATCTAACAGCAGCGCCCCCTCCTAAATCAACTTTGCTCAACATCAAGCTGATAATCACTCCAAACCCACCCCACTGGGTGGGCCATGTCATTCAGAGGCCTGACACTAGACCAGCGAAGCAAGTGTTCCACCAGGTGACACCCATGAAGACAGCGGAAAGGCTGTAGGGATGTCCTCAAACACATCGCCAGGTCAAACATACTGATGGGCGAGACTGGCTTCTGACCAACAAAAATGGAAAGGTTTATTTGGGAAGGCACCAAACGCATCAAGGGACTTTGTTGGGAACACGGGGAGTTGAAGCCGAGGCATCGAGAGAGTGTGTAAACCTCCAAACAACCCATCTACCCAACCCTGCCATCTGCCCATGTGTGGCAGAGTGTACAGGTGGCACATTGGATCAGGGTGACCAGCCACCCTGTATTTCCAGAGATCATGCTGTGCCTCATGTCCTGGGCTGTCTACATCCCTTACAATGTCTCAGGATGTCTGTATCCTTTGACCTGTAAAAGCCCCCCAACCCCCAAATGTCTGACAGGCCCCCAGGTCTGCCCTCTACCCATTATGACAGGCCCAGTTTGGATGCCAAAGTGTCGCTTAATTTAATGGATTTATCAGACATCCCCAAATCCATCGGACCGGTTTGGAAGTAAGTGATCTTTGATCTACTCTTTCAGACAGTCAGTATGGACTTGATGGGCTGAATGGCCACCTATTGCACAGTAAAGATCCTGTGATTCTGCTCCAGAAGAAGAGGATACAAGATGGACTGCAGCTACTGACAAAGTCTTCAGTGACCGCACCTTCCAAAGCCTCAATTTCTTCCACCGAGAAGGACAAAGTCTTCAGTGGTGCTTACTGGTTGTGGAGTATTTTGATCAAGAACTGCAGTAGTTCAAGATGGCCCATAAGCACCACCTTGAGGGAATGCCAGCCTTGCCAGCGGTAACCAGATCCTGTCCCAAGACAGTGCTTATGTGCTGCGAGGTGCTGGTTCTACAACAAATGGAGCAGTTAATGATCATTTAGATCCTCCTTTCGAACGCTCCTTTTGAGCACAGAATCTGCAATTGATCAACCCAGAGCTGTCACCTGTCCCGTACCTGCCTCCCCGAACAGGCACCGGAATGTGGCGACTAGGGGCTTTTCACAGTAACTTCAATTGAAGCCTACTTGTGACAATAAGCGATTTTCATTTCATTTTTCAAAAGCAAAAGGCTGAGTCAGCTGCTGAGTATTTCTGGCAATTCTCTTTGAATTTCTCTTCAATGGGCGGCTCAGTGGTTAGCACAGCGGTTAGCACTGTTGCGTCACAGCTCCAGGGTCCCAGGTTCAATTCTGGCCTCTGGTCACTGTCTGTGCGGAGTCTGCACGTTCTCCCCGTGTCTGCGTGGATTTCCTCCGGCTGCTCCGGTTTCCTCCCACAAGACATTCTGAATTGTCCCTCTGTGTACCCGAGCAGGCGCCGGTAGGTGGCGACTAGAGGCTTTTCACAGTAACTTCATTGCAGTATTAATGTTAGCCTACTTGTGACAATAATAAAGATTATTATTAATCTGATCATTGTTTTCTTGCTGCCAGGAGAAAAGGGGAGCCTCAGAAAGCAGAAATGTATCTTCAGGAAGCACTGAAAACGTACCAGGCCGAGGGTTGGCCTCTGCTCATCGCGCACACACGGAAACAACTGGCTGAGTGTCAGAAGCAGCTCCAGCAAACCCAGAAGTATCCTTGTACATGACACTCTGTCACTGGACGAGTAATCCAAACACCCAGGGTGATGCTCTGGGGACCCCTGTCTCAGCTCATTTGCTGCTGAAACCCTTTTGTTAACTCTAGACTTGGCCATTCATTGGACTCCTACATTCTAACGGGCTATATAAATACAAGTAGTCAGTATACTGTGATGCCCTCTCGGACCATCCCAATGGACTGTCCGGCAGGGCCATTTCGCTGCACACTCCGAGCCTTGTGTCGTCTCCGACATGATGTTCGTGTTTCTATGAGATTAACTTGGTGATGAAGGTGGTTAGTAGCCAGGAACCCCAGAGGTGAGCTGTCCATGATCAGTCTGCAGGAAGGATTGATACCATACTGACATGGATCAAGAATCGGTTAGCGCTCAGGAAACGGAGAGTAGGAATAAATAGGTATGTTTTGGAGTGGTAGGCAGTGACTAGTGGGGTGCTGCAGGAATCCGTGCTTGGGGCCCCAGCTGTTCACAACGTGCATCAATGGTTTGGATGTGAGAACCAAAAGTAATATTTATAAGTTTGCTGATGACACAAAACTTGGTGGGAATGTGAGTGGTGAAGAGGATGTTTAGAGGCTTCAAGGTTACTTGGACAAGTTGAATGAGTGGGCAAATAGATGGTAGATGCAGTATTATGTGGATAAATCTAAAGTTATCCACTTTGTTACAAAAACCAGAATGGCAGAGTATTATTTAAATGGTGATAGATTGGGAAATGCTGATGTACAAAGCGACCTGGATGTTCTTGTTCACAAGTCACTGAAAGGTTAAACATTAATTAAAATAAAGAAAAACAATTAACACTGAAAACACAATAATACCTTTACACAGTTAACTGTACTTTTTGAACATTTTCGAAAAGAACTTGGCTTAAAATAAACACAGAGCTAAAACCCCCTTTTGCTGGCAATAGTCCTTATAGATTTTCTAATCTATAAAATTGCAATAACTTTACCACAGAATGCCCTGCTGCTTTAAGATATGCTCTGAGGGTGACCACTAACTAGTTCTCCAAGTCTGGCTTCGTCCAAGCTCCATCTTCGTTGAGACCTTGCCAGCCACCACCCCCACAGTCTTCAATGTTTTCTTAAATCTGCTTTTCCCCTTTGATCTTACCCTCTATTGGTTCCTACAATCCTCTGGGGCTGGTTTAGCACACTGGGCTAAATCGCTGGCTTTGAAAGCAGACCAAGGCAGGCCAGCAGCACGGTTCAATTCCCGTACCAGCCTCCCCGAACAGGCGCCGCAATGTGGCGACTAGGGGCTTTTCACAGTAACTTCATTGAAGCTTACTCGTGACAATAAGCGATTTTCAATTCATTTCATTTCATTTAGAATTCCTCCTTTCCCAGAATTGAACAGCTTTTTAACTTGATGACCACTATTTACAATCTTCCCGGGTGGCAGTGTGGCGCAGTGGTTAGCACTTCTGCCTCACGGCACTGAGGACACGTGTTCGATCCCGGCCCCAATTCACTCTACGTGTGGAGTTTGCACATTCTCCCCGTGTCTGCGTGGGTTTCATCCCCACAACCTAAAGATGCGCAGGGTAGGTGGATTGGCCGCGCTAAATTGCCCCTTCATTGGAAAAAATTAATTTATTTTTAAAAATCTATTTACAATCTTCCAATTGTATAGATTCTCTTTTGAAATGCACCAGCCAACTTCGAACCGCTGGTTTCATATCGAACCACTGACCTTCACGGCCTTATTGATGGTTGCCCCGTCTGGTCTTTGTGCCTCTAATCCAGTTAAACCAATCGCATCCCCGTGAGCTTTTTTTCAAGGATATGACGGTGATTTTGCACAAAAAGAAAAATCAAAACATTTTCCTGATTATTTACTTTCCACGGAGGGAGAATGAGAGGGGATCTCGCTGAAACGTATTCGCTTCTGACAGAACCGCACAGACTGGATGCAGAGATATTGTTTCCCCTGGCTGAGTTAGGACTGAGATGAGGAGAAATCTCATCGCCTGGAAGATGGTGAACCTGTGGAATTCTTCGCTGCATAAGGCTGTAGAGGCCAAATCACTGAATGTATTTGATAAAGAAATAGATTTCAAGGCACGGAAGGTGTGCCGGGTTATGGGGAGAGTGCAGGAATATGGTATTGAGATAGACAACCAGTCATGATCACATTGAATGGCGGAGAAGACGCAATGGGCCCAAAGGCCTCCCTCCCCAATATTCTGTTACTGTCCATTAACCCAGTTTCCTAGCTACCTCCAGACCAGTAGCCTGCTGGCTGGTGACGACAACCTGACTGAAACAGAACGCATACACTTCTGCCAGGAGATTCTGAACCTGACACAGCAGCCTGACAGCGGGCAAGGTGAGACCAGGAAACTATCATCATCCATGTGCTGAGGGGAATTAAACTGCACCGTCCTAACTCTGACTTCCAGAGTTTGGAGGTGTGGAGTTAGACTGGGGAGGGAGTGGGCAACACGGTAGCACAGCGGTTAGCACAATTGCTGCACAGCTCCAGGGTCCCAGGTTCGATTCCGGCTTGGGTCACTGTCTGTGCGGAGTCTGCACGTTCTCCCCGTGTGTGCGTGGGTTTCCTCCGGGTGCTCCGGTTTCCTCCCACAGTCCAAAGATGTGCAGGTTAGGTGGATTGGCCATGCTAAATTGCCCTTGGTGTTGGGTGGGGTTACTGGGTTATGGGGATAGGGTGGAGGTGTTGACCTTGGGTAGGGTGCTCTTTCCAAGAGCCGGTGCAGACTCGATGGGCCGAATGGCCTCCTTCTGCTCTGTAAATTCTATGATTTGTGGTTGGGTGGATGAAGCTAGCTTGTGGGCACGGCCGAAGTTTGGATCAGGGAGAAAGGTTTGTTTAAACCGCTGTGCTGTGTTCTGTGTTTTCAGATGACCGCTTGCTGCTGGGGATGGAGGGCTTTCTCCAGTTGCAGAGTTTGTGTTTCAAGCCGGTGTGTGCAATGGTTCATGTAGGTGGGCTCCTCGAGATTGAACTGACCGTGCACAGCCTCATGCCCCTCCCTGTGCACCTACATCAGCTTTCCATTCACCTGAACCTCTCTGTCAGTAAAGACACATCCAAGAGGAGCAGTGAGCTTGGCAGCCGCAGTCGGAATGTGAATGGGATCTTCCTCTTCCCCAGTGGGCCCATTGGCCACCCTTCCCCCAGGAACAAACAGCCTTTCATTGAACTATGCGAGCTTTATGAGCAAAGTCCTTCAGACAGCTCGCTGAATTCCAGCGGCATTATCTGCAAGAACATGCACCTGCTGTTCGGGAGACAGGAGAGCAGCTCCTCCCTGGAACGATCCTCCGGGCTGGCTGTGGAAGATGCTGCCCATGTGTTACGGACCACTGACATACTGCTGAAACCAGGAATTAACACCATCCACTTCAAAACAGAGGCAAGTGCTTTCAAAACTCAAAACACTAAAAATAATGGCAGCTCCCTGTAGGTCTAGCTGTGCCATCGCGAGATCACCCATCTTCATACAAAGTGCAAAACTCTCACAGGAACGTTCCAGAGAGGCGAGGGAGCCTGAAGCGAGAAATGGATGGCTGTGGGGTGGGGAGTTGAGGCAGAAACAGAATATGGGAGTTGCCGGAAGAGCGGGGATGATGTGATACATGTTGGGTGTGTGAATGAAAACAGATAGACAAGTATGGGAATGGGACCGAGGAAGTAGCAACGAAGAAGCTGACCAGCAGCCATGAGGGATAAGGAGTCACGGCCGGGTCACTATTTGGGTATGGGATAGGTACCTCAACTCTGAAAACTATGCAGGGTAAATGGGTCAAAGAACAAGGGGCACCCGTAGCCCAGTGAGAGTCAGTGTGTGTGGGACCCGTACCCCAGTGAGAGTCAGTGTGTGTGGGACCCGTACCCCAGTGAGAGTCAGTGTGTGTGGGACCCGTACCCCAGTGAGCGTCAGTGTGTGTGGAACCCGTACCCCAGTGAGAGTCAGTGTGTGTGGAACCCGTACCCCAGTGAGAGTCAGTGTGTGTGGAACCCCTACCCCAGTGAGAGTCAGTGTGTGTGGAACCCGTACCCCAGTGAGAGTCAGTGTGTGTGGAACCCGTACCCCAGTGAGAGTCAGTGTGTGTGGAACCCCTACCCCAGTGAGAGTCAGTGTGTGTTGAACCCCTACCCCATTGAGAGTCAGTGTGTGTGGAACCCCTACCCCAGTGAGAGTCAGTGTGTGTGGAACCCCTACCCCAGTGAGAGTCAGTGTGTGTGGGACCCGTACCCCAGTGAGAGTCAGTGTGTGTGGGACCCCCAGTGAGAGTCAGTGGGTGTGGGATCCGTACCCCAGTGAGAGTCAGTGTGTGTGGGACCTGTAACCCAGTGAGAGTCAGTGTGTGTGGGACCCGTACCCCAGTGAGTCAGTGTGTGTGGGACCCGTACCCCAGTGAGGGTCAGTGTGTGTGGGACCCGTACCCCAGTGAGAGTCAGTGTGTGTGGGACCCGTACCCCAGTGAGAGTCAGTGTGTGTGGGACCCATACCCCAGTGAGCGTCAGTGTGTGTGGAACCCGTACCCCAGTGAGAGTCAGTGTGTGTGGAACCCGTACCCCAGTGAGAGTCAGTGTGTGTGGGACCCATACCCCAGTGAGAGTCAGTGTGTGTGGAACCCGTACCCCAGTGAGAGTCAGTGTGTGTGGAACCCATACCCCAGTGAGAGAGTCAGTGTGTGTGGAACCCGTACCCCAGTGAGAGTCAGTGTGTGTGGAACCCATACCCCAGTGAGAGAGTCAGTGTGTGTGGGACCCGTACCCCAGTGAGAGTCTGTGTGTTCAGCAGAGGAGTGGAACATGTGCAGTTGTTTGCTGGTGAGCTGCGGGTTGGTATCTGAACTGTGTTGTGATGAAACACTGATACTGGGAGGATGTTGGTGCGTTTCAGTTATAACCTTGGTTTAATGTTCTTTGTTCAGGCTAAGGAAGCTGGGACGTACACATTGCGGCAGCTTTGTGCCTCTGTGGGGCGGGTTCAGTTCACTCTCCCTCACATCTATCCTATTATTCAATATGAAGTGTACTCACAGGAACCTCTGCTCAAACTGCAACCAATGACTGGTGAGTTCATTTGGAATTTAAGATTTAAAAATTATTTAATGGGATGTGGGCGTCGCTGGTTAGTGCACCAATTACTGCCCATCCCTAGTTACCATTCAGAAGGTGGTGGTGAGCTGCCTTCCTGAACAGCTGCATTCTATGTGGTGTAGGTACACCCACTGTGCTGTTAGGGAGGGAGTTCCAGGATATTGCCCCCATCGACAGTAAAGGAACGGCGATATATTTCCCAGTCAGGGTGGTGAGTGACTCTGAGCCCTTGGCTTATTGGTGGATGTGGTGCCCATGGAGCGGGGCTGCTTTGTCCTGGATGATGTCGAGCTGAGTGTTGTTGGAGCTGCGCTCATCCAGGCAAGTGGAGAGTTTCCATCACACTCCTGACTTGTGCCTTGTAGATGGTGGACAGGCTTTGGGGAGTCAGGAGATGAGTTACTTGCCGCAAGATTCTTAGTCTTTGACCTATTATTGTAGCCGCAGTATTTATATGGCTGGGTCCAGTTCCGTTCCTGATAAATGGTAACCCCCAGAATTTTGGGAGATGGGGGTCTTCGGATGAGGAGAGATTGGAAATAAGAAGAGGGAGGTCAAAGCTTCAGAACAGCTGGGTAAAGACGAGCAGCACGGTAGCATTGTGGATAGCACAATTGCTTCACAGCGCCAGGGTCCCGGGTTCGATTCCGGCTTGGGGCACTGTCTGTGCGGAGTCTGCACATCCTCCCCGTGTGTGCGTGGGTTTCCTCCGGGTGCTCCGGTTTCCTCCCACAGTCCAAAGATGTGCGGGTTTGGTGGATTGGCAATGCTAAATTGCCCATAATGTCCAAAATTGCCCTTAGTGTTGGGTGGGGTTACTGGGTTATGGGGATAGGGTGTAGGTGTGGGCCTTGGGTAGGGTGCTCTTTCCAAGAGCCGGTGCAGACTTGATGGGCCGAATGGCCTCCTTCTGCACTGTAAATTCTATAAGAATGGGTCAGGAAGGGATAGGGCGTTTGCTAAAAATGTACCGCCGATCCGCCTCCAATATGGAATGAAACAGCTGCAGCCGAACCGCCCTCCTTCCGATCCCTGAGAGCGATTATATCTCCTTCATCACCACCTTCAGTGCCTCCCAGAATGTAGAGGGTAAGACCTCCCCATTCTGGTTGCAGGATATGTACCCATTAATGGCTTGTGACGGAACGCCTTGACAGAAGGCCTTGTTCACGAGGAGAGCTGTGTCCAGCCTCCATGGGGGGGGGCGTTGGCCCAGCCCGTCTCCAACCTCGCGTCCTTGTAGTGCGGAGCCTGGCCAGTGACCCCCACCGCCCCAAATAATGAGTCAGTGGGAGTCAATGTCAGGGATTTCTGCCATGGCCATTTTTAGAAAGTCTGTGTTGTCCAAATTGGACGCGTACAGATTTGCCAGCACCACCGGTGCCCCTTCCAGCGCCCCACAAACTATGACATATCGCCCACCAGGGCCGTCACCGTCTTTGTTGCTGGGAATGTCGCCCTCTTATTGAACAGTATGGCCACCCTCACAGCCCTTGTCCCGTAACACACGTGGTAGATCTGTCCTATCCAGCTCTTTTGTCCGCTCAGTCAGTCCTTCTCCCTCATGTGTGTCTCTTGGAGGAAGATTACGTCGGCCCTCGGGCTGTTCAGATGGACGACGCCTCTGGATCTTTCCATTGAGCCGTTCAGTCTCCTGGCGTTCCAGGTGACTACTCTGACCCTCTGACAGTGCGGCACTCCCTCAGTACTGACCCTCTGACAGTGCAGCACTCCCTCAGTACTGACCCTCTGACAGTGCGGCACTCCCTCAGTACTGACCCTCTGACTGTGCGGCACTCCCTCAGTACTGACCCTCTGACAGTGCAGCACTCCCTCAGTACTGACCCTCTGACAGTGCAGCACTCCCTCAGTACTGACCCTCTGACAGTGCGGCACTCCCTCAGTACTGACCCTCTGACAGTGCGGCACTCCCTCAGTACTGACCCTCTGACAGTGCGGCACTCCCTCAGTACTGACCCTCTGACAGTGCGGCACTCCCTCAGTACTGACCCTCTGACAGTGCGGCACTCCCTCAGTACTGACCCTCTGACAGTGCGGCACTCCCTCAGTACTGACCCTCTGACAGTGCAGCACTCACTCAGTACTGACCCTCTGACAGTGCAGCACTCCCTCAGTACTGACCCTCTGACAGTGCGGCACTCCCTCAGTACTGACCCTCTGACAGTGCAGCACTCACTCAGTACTGACCCTCTGACAGTGCAGCACTCCCTCAGTACTGACCCTCTGACAGTGCGGCACTCCCTCAGTACTGACCCTCTGACAGTGCGGCACTCCCTCAGTACTGACCCTCTGACAGTGCAGCACTCCCTCAGTACTGACCCTCTGACAGTGCAACACTCCATCAGTACTGACCCTCTGACAGGGCGGCACTCCCTCAGTACTGACCCTCTGACAGTGCGGCAGTCCCTCAGTACTGACCCTCTGACAGGGCAGCACTCCCTCAGTACTGACCATCTGACAGTGCGGCACTCCCTCAGTACTGACCCTCTGACAGTGCAGCACTCCCTCAGTACTGACCCTCTGACTGTGTGGCGCTCCCTCAGTACTGACCCTCTGACAGTGCAGCACTCCCTCAGTACTGACCCTCTGACAGTGCGGCACTCCCTCAGTACTGACCCTCTGACAGCGCGGCACTCCCTCAGTACTGACCCTCTGACAGTGCGGCACATCCTCAGTACTGACCCTCTGACAGTGCGGCACTCCTTCAGTACTGACCCTCTGACAGCGCGGCACTCCCTCAGTACTGACCCTCTGACAGTGCGGCACTCCCTCAGTACTGACCCTCTGACAGTGCGGCACTCCCTCAGTACTGACCCTCTGACAGTGCGGCACTCCCTCAGTACTGACCCTCTGACAGTGCAGCAGTCCCTCAGCACTGACCCTCTGACAGTGCAGCAGTCCCTCAGCACTGACCCTCTGACAGTGCAGCAGTCCCTCAGCACTGACCCTCTGACAGTGTGGCACTCTTATCAGTACTGACCCTCTGACAGTGCAGTACTCCCTCAGTACTGACCCTCTGACAGTGGAGCTCACCCTCAGTACTGACCCTCTGACAGTGCAGCACTCCCTCAGTACTGACCCTCTGACAGTGCGGCACTCCCTCAGTACTGACCCTCTGACAGTGCGGCACTTCCTCAGTACTCACCCTCTGACAGTGCAGCACTCCCTCAGTACTGACCCTCTGACAGTGCGGCACTCCCTCAGTACTGACCCTCTGACAGTGCGGCACTCCCTCAGTACTGACCCTCTGACAGTGCGGCACTCCCTCAGCACTGACCCTCTGACAGTGCAGCACTCCCTCAGTACTGACCCTCTGACAGTGCAGCACTCCCTCAGTACTGACCCTCTGACAGCGCGGCACTCCCTCAGTACTGACCCTCTGACAGTGCGGCACATCCTCAGTACTGACCCTCTGACAGTGCGGCACTCCTTCAGTACTGACCCTCTGACAGCGCGGCACTCCCTCAGTACTGACCCTCTGACAGTGCGGCACTCCCTCAGTACTGACCCTCTGACAGTGCGGCACTCCCTCAGTACTGACCCTCTGACAGTGCGGCACTCCCTCAGTACTGACCCTCTGACAGTGCAGCAGTCCCTCAGCACTGACCCTCTGACAGTGCAGCAGTCCCTCAGCACTGACCCTCTGACAGTGCAGCAGTCCCTCAGCACTGACCCTCTGACAGTGTGGCACTCTTATCAGTACTGACCCTCTGACAGTGCAGTACTCCCTCAGTACTGACCCTCTGACAGTGCAGCACTCCCTCAGTACTGACCCTCTGACAGTGCGGCACTCCCTCAGTACTGACCCTCTGACAGTGCGGCACTCCCTCAGTACTCACCCTCTGACAGTGCAGCACTCCCTCAGTACTGACCCTCTGACAGTGCGGCACTCCCTCAGTACTGACCCTCTGACAGTGCGGCACTCCCTCAGTACTGACCCTCTGACAGTGCGGCACTCCCTCAGCACTGACCCTCTGACAGTGCAGCACTCCCTCAGTACTGACCCTCTTACAGTGTGGCACTCCCTCAGCACTGACCCTCTGACAGTGCAGCACTCCCTCAATACTGACCCTCTGACAGTGCGGCACTCCCTCAGTACTGACCCTCTGACAGTGCGGCACTCTCTCAGTACTGACCCTCTGACAGTGTGGCACTCCCTCAGTACTGACCCTCTGACAGTGCGGCACTCCCTCAGTACTGACCCTCTGACAGTGTGGCACTCCCTCAGCACTGACCCTCTGACAGTGTGGCACTCCCTCAGTACTGACCCTCTGACAGTGTGGCACTCCCTCAGCACTGACCCTCTGACAGTGTGGCACTCTATCAGTGTTGTGTTTTGTGCGCTGCGCTGTGTAATAATCTGTGCCTGTCTACTTTATTTAGACAGCCTCCTGGCCGGTATATCTCAGAGTGTGACGTTCACGATACAGACCGGACATTATACGGTGAAGAGCGGAGACACACTGCAGCTGAGCATCACCGACACTTTGCCCATCCTGCATTCGGCAAGCAGCACTGCCACTGTCTCCACCAGCAGCGGGGGTGAATATTATATATTTAAAGAATCTCTTGCTGTCCGTTTTTATATTACTTGCAAGTTCACCCTCATGGTTTATCTTCTCCCTCTTTGGTCATCTTTTGTTTGTTTTTACAACTTGCCCAATTCTCTGGCTTGCTACTTACTAATCTTTGTCCGTGTTCATTTTTTCTTTCAGTTTAATGCTATCCTTATTGTGATATCGCACACGGGACCTACGGGGAGGGAATGTGTATCTTCCCTGTGGTCCTTGTGGAGTACGATCCAAAGTATCGTCTTGCACCATTTGCTTTATCTACATATGTGTTTGTGTAACCCACCTCTTAACCCACCTGATGAAGGAGCTACGCACCGAAAGCCCATAATTCCAAATAAACCTGTTGAACTTTAACCTGGTGTTAACCTGCCCCTAACCCGATGTTGTAAGACTTCTTACAGTGGTAGGGAAAGTATTTGGAGAAAACTCTGAAGGAGAAAATCTATCTCCACTTGGCAAGGCAAGGTTTGATCAGGAGTAGTCAGCATGGCTTTGCCAGAGGAAGGTCATGCCTAACAAATTTGAGTGAATTGTTTGAGCATGTGACCAGATGTGTAGATGAGGGTAGTGCAGTTGATGTAGTTTACATGGATTTCAGCAAAGTCTTTGACAAGGTCCCAGATGGGAGACTGATAAAGAAGGCAAATGCACATGGGATACAGGGGAACTTGAGAAGGTGGGTTCAAGGCTGGCTGAGCTGTAGGAGACGGAGGGTGATGACAGACGGCTGTTTTAGTGCCTGGAAGCCAGTGAGCAGTGGTGACCACAGGGATCTGTGCTGGGCTCCCTAGTGTTCCTCATTTATATAAACAACATAGATGTCTATGTGGGGGGAAGGATCAGTAAGTTTGTGGATGACACAAAGATTGGCCGGGTGGTTAACAGTGAGGTTGAGTGTTTTGGGTTACAGGAAGATACAGACGGGATGGGCAAATGGGCAGAATAATGGTCGATGGAATTTAATCCTGAAAAGTGTGAAGTGATACACTCTGGAAGGATCAATGTGACAAGGAAATATTCAATTAATTTGCCTGACACTGGGAAGTTCCGAGGAACAAAGGGACCTGGGCATGTTTGTCCATAGATCTCTAAAGGCAGGAGGGCAGGTTAATGTGGTGGTGAAAAAGGCACATGGGACACTTGCCTTATCAATCGGGGCACAGATTACAAAAGCAGGGAGGTCCTGTTGGAGTTGTATAGAACATTAGTGAGGCCACAGCTGGAGCACTGTGTGCAATTCTGGCCACCACATTATAGGAAGGATGTGATCGCACTGGAGGGGGTGCAGAGGAGATTCACCAGGATGGTGCCTGGGGTGGAACATTTAAGCTATGAGGAGAGGTTGGATAGGCTTGGGTTGTTTCGCTGGAGCAGAGAAGACTGAGGGGCGACCTGATCGAGGTTTTAAAGATTATGAGGGGCATGGACAGGGTGGATAGGGAACAGCTGTTCCCCTTAGTTGAAGGGTCAGTCACGAGAGGATGCAAATTCAAAGGGGGGGGGGAGAGAGGTTCAGGGGGGATTTGAAGAAAAACCTTTTTACCCAGAGGGTGGTGAGGGTCTGGAACGCACGGCCTGGGAGGGTCTGAGAGGCGGGTTGCCTCACATCCTTCAAAAAGTACCTGGATGAGGACTTGGCCCATTGTAACATTCAAGGCTATGGACCAAGTGCTGGCAAATGGGATAGGTAGGCAGTCGGTACAGACTCGAAGGGCCTGTTCTGCACTATATTGTTCTGTCTGATGCAGCACTTTGCTCTTCGCTTTTTTTAAAATTTAGAGAACCCAACTTTGTTTCCAATTAAGGGGCAATTTAGCGTGGCCAATCCACCTAACCTGCACATCTTTGTGTTGTGGGGGTGAAACCCACACAGACATGGGGAGCTAAATCGCTGGCTTTGAAAGCAGACCAAGGCAGGCCAGCAGCACGGTTCGATTCCCGTACCTGCCTCCCCGAACAGGCGCCGGAATGTGGCGACTAGGGGCTTTTCACAGTAACTTCATTGAAGCCTACTCGTGACAATAAGCGATTTTCATTCATTTCTTGGAGAGGTAAATTACTCTGGGTGATTTATTCCAAATTTGGCTACCGTCCTTGCCCCCCTCCACCTGCTGTTTGCGGCAGCCTTTGACTTGGTGCAAGGCCCAGGATGCGACGTTAAAATGGTGAAGCAACGGATGTCCTCCTCAGGGGTGTTGACTCTTCAAAACTATTTGATGCTTCGCCAATTGGCATTGGGGCAGTTGTGGCCCAACAGATGAGTGACGGCCATGACTGTCAGGGCGTTTTTTGCTTCCAGGATGCAGGCTGTGGCCGAGAGAAAATATGCCCAGATCGGAAAAGAAGGTCTGGCGGTTGTATTTGGTGACATCTGGTTTCGGCAGTGTGTCTATTTTTTATTGTCGTCAATCACAAGCCATTGCTCTGCCTCTTCTGTAAAGAACAAGGCGATCCTGCCAATAAGGTTTGGAAGGATTCAGCGCTGAGCTCTGTTATTGGCTGCCTACGAATACTCTTTTGAGCACCGCCCAGGCCCCTACATTGTGCACGCTGATGCGTGGAGCTGTCTTCCCCACAGATTGAATCCGCGAACCCCGCTATGGCGAATGAAGTGATTGCTGTCCTGAATGTCATGGATTCCTTGCCAAGGTTTGACATCTGGTGCTATACGGTGGTCAGCAGCAACAGCTGTCAGAGGAACTGACCGTGGCGAACGGCATCCTCCTGTGAGGCAGCAGGGAGCCTGTCCCGGCAAAGGCACAGGATGCCATCTGGAAGGACTTTCTCAAAGGACATCCCAGAATGTCCCGAATGAAGGTGCTGGTGAGAAGCTACATCTGGTTTGGACGGTGATATCGGGACGTTGGACGGGGATATCGGGACGTTGGCCTGGTTTGGACGGAGATATCGGGACGTTGGCCGGGTTTGGACGGGGATATCGGGGGTTTGGACGGGGATATCGGGACGTTGGCCGGGTTTGGACAGGGATATCGGGACGTTGGCCGGGTTTGGACGGGGATATCGGGACGTTGGCCGGGTTTGGACGGGGATATCGGGACGTTGGACGGGGATATCGGGACGTTGGCCGGGTTTGGACGGGGATATCGGGATATTTGCCGAGTTTGGACGGGGATATCGGGACGTTGTCCGGGTTTGGACGGGGATATCGGGACGTTGGCCGGGTTTGGACGGAGATATCGGGACGTTGGCCGGGTTTGGACGGGGATATCGGGACGTTGGCCTGGTTTGGACGGGGATATCGGGACGTTGGCCGGGTTTGGACGGGGATATCGGGACGTTGGCCGGCTTTGGACCGGGATATCGGGATGTTGGCCGGGTTTGGACAGGGATGTCGGGACGTTGTCCGGGTTTGGACTGAGATATCGGGACGTTGGACGGGGATATCGGGACGTTGGACGGGTTTGGACGGGGATATCGGGACATTGGCCGGGTTTGGACGGAGATATCGGGACGTTGTCCGGCTTTGGACGGGGATATCGGGACGTTGGCCGGGTTTGGACAGAGATATCGGGACATTGGCCGGGTTTGGACGGAGATATCGGGACATTGGCCGGGTTTGGACGGGGATATCGGGACATTGGTCGGGTTTGGACGGGGATATCGGGACGTTGGCCGGGTTTGGACGGAGATATTGGGACGTTGTCCGGCTTTGGACGGGGATATCGGGACGTTGGCCAGGTTTGGACGGGGATATCGGGACGTTGGCCGGGATTGAACGGGGATATCGGGACATTGGCCGGGTTTGGACGGGGATATCGGGACCTTGGCCGGGTTTGGACGGGGATATCGGGACGTTGGCCAGGTTTGGACGGGGATATCGGGACGTTGGCCGGGTTTGAACGGGGATATCGGGGCGTTGGACGGGTTTGGACGGGGCTATCGGGGCGTTGGACGGGTTTGGACGGAGATATCGGGACATTGGCCGGGTTTGGACGGAGATATCGGGACGTTGGCTGGGTTTGGACGGGGATATCGAGGTGTTAGACGGGTTTGGACGGGGATATCGAGACATTGGCCGGTTTGGACGGGAATATCGGGACGTTGGCCAGGTTTGGATGGAGATATCGGGATATTTGCCGAGTTTGCACGGGGATATCGGGACGTTGGCCGGGTTTGGACGGGGATATCGGGACGTTGGCCGGGTTTGGACGAGGATATCGGGACATTGGCCGGGTTTGGACGAGGATATCGGGACGTTGGCCGGGTTTGGACGAGGATATCGGGACGTTGGCCGGGTTTGGACGAGGATATCGGGACGTTGGCCGGGTTTGGACGAGGATATCGGGACGTTGTCCGGGTTTGGACGGGGATATCGGGACGTTGGCCGGGTTTGGACGGGGATATCGAGACGTTGTCCGGGTTTGGACGGGGATATCGGGACGTTGGCCGGGTTTGGACGGGGATATCGGGACATTGGCCGGGTTTGGACGGGGATATCGGGACGTTGGCCGGGTTTGGACGGGGATATCGGGACGTTGGCCGGGTTTGGACGGGGATATCGGGACGTTGGCCTGGTTTGGACGGGGATATCGGGACGTTGGACGGGGATATCGGGACGTTGGCCGGGTTTGGACGGGGATATCGGGACGTTGGCCGGGTTTGAACGGGGATATCGGGGCGTTGGACGGGTTTGGACGGGGATATCGGGGCGTTGGACGGGTTTGGACGGAGATATCGGGACATTGGCCGGGTTTGGACGGAGATATCGGGACGTTGGCTGGGTTTGGACGGGGATATCGAGGTGTTAGACGGGTTTGGACGGGGATATCGAGACATTGGCCGGTTTGGACGGGAATATCGGGACGTTGGCCAGGTTTGGATGGAGATATCGGGATATTTGCCGAGTTTGCACGGGGATATCGGGACGTTGGCCGGGTTTGGACGGGGATATCGGGACGTTGGCCGGGTTTGGACGAGGATATCGGGACATTGGCCGGGTTTGGACGAGGATATCGGGACGTTGGCCGGGTTTGGACGAGGATATCGGGACGTTGGCCGGGTTTGGACGAGGATATCGGGACGTTGGACGGGGATATCGGGACGTTGGCCGGGTTTGGACGGGGATATTGGGACGTTGGCCGGGTTTGGACGGGGATATCGAGACGTTGTCCGGGTTTGGACGGGGATATCGGGACGTTGGCCGGGTTTGGACGGGGATATCGGGACATTGGCCGGGTTTGGACGGGGATATCGGGACGTTGGCCGGGTTTGGACGGGGATATCGGGACGTTGGCCGGGTTTGGACGGGGATATCGGGACGTTGGCCTGGTTTGGACGGGGATATCGGGACGTTGGCCGGGTTTGGACGGGGATATCGGGACGTTGGCCGGGTTTGGACGAGGATATCGGGACGTTGGACGGGGATATCGGGACGTTGGCCGGGTTTGGACGGGGATATCGGGACGTTGGCCGGGTTTGGACGGGGATATCGGGACGTTGGCCGGGTTTGAACGAGGATATCGGGACATTGGCCGGGTTTGGACGAGGATATCGGGACGTTGTCCGGGTTTGGACGAGGATATCGGGACGTTGTCCGGGTTTGGACGGGGATATCGGGACGTTGGCCGGGTTTGGACGGGGATATCGGGACGTTGGCCGGGTTTGGACGGAGATATCGGGACGTTGGCTGGGTTTGGACGGGGATATCGGGACGTTGGCCGGGTTTGGACGGGGATATCGGGACATTGGCCTGGTTTGGACGGAGATAGCGGGACGTTGGCCGGGTTTGGATGGGGATATCGGGACATTGGCCTGGTTTGGACGGAGATAGCGGGACGTTGGCCGGGTTTGGATGGGGATATCGGGACGTTGGCCGGGTTTGGACGAGGATATCGGGACATTGGCCGGGTTTGGACGGGGATATCGGGACGTTGGCCGGGTTTGGACGAGGATATCGGGACATTGGCCGGGTTTGGACGGGGATATCGGGACGTTGGCCGGGTTTGGACGAGGATATCGGGACATTGGCCGGGTTTGGACGGGGATATCGGGACGTTGTCCGGGTTTGGACAGAGATATCGGGACGTTGGCCGGGATTGGACGGGGATATCGGGACGTTGGCCGGGATTGGACGGAGATATCAGGACGTTTGCCGGGTTTGGACGGAGATATCGGGACGTTTGCCGGGTTTGGACGGGGATATCGGGACGTTGGCCGGGTTTGGACGTGGATATCGGGATATTTGCCGAGTTTGGACGGGGATATCGAGGCGTTGGCCGGGTTTGGATGGGGATATCGGGACGTTGGCTGGGTTTGGACGGGAATATCGGGACATTGGGCGGGGATATCGGGATATTTGCCGAGTTTGGACGGGGATATCGGGACGTTGGCCGGGTTTGGACAGGGATATCGGGATATTGGGCGGGGATATCGGGATATTTGCCGAGTTTGGACGGGGATATCGGGACATTGGCCGGTTTGGACGGGAATATCGGGACGTTGGCCAGGTTTGGATGGAGATATCGGGATATTTGCCGAGTTTGCACGGGGATATCGGGACGTTGGCCGGGTTTGGACGGGGATATCGGGACGTTGGCCGGGTTTGGACGAGGATATCGGGACATTGGCCGGGTTTGGACGAGGATATCGGGACGTTGGCCGGGTTTGGACGAGGATATCGGGACGTTGGCCGGGTTTGGACGAGGATATCGGGACGTTGGACGGGGATATCGGGACGTTGGCCGGGTTTGGACGGGGATATTGGGACGTTGGCCGGGTTTGGACGGGGATATCGAGACGTTGTCCGGGTTTGGACGGGGATATCGGGACGTTGGCCGGGTTTGGACGGGGATATCGGGACATTGGCCGGGTTTGGACGGGGATATCGGGACGTTGGCCGGGTTTGGACGGGGATATCGGGACGTTGGCCGGGTTTGGACGGGGATATCGGGACGTTGGCCTGGTTTGGACGGGGATATCGGGACGTTGGCCGGGTTTGGACGGGGATATCGGGACGTTGGCCGGGTTTGGACGAGGATATCGGGACGTTGGACGGGGATATCGGGACGTTGGCCGGGTTTGGACGGGGATATCGGGACGTTGGCCGGGTTTGGACGGGGATATCGGGACGTTGGCCGGGTTTGAACGAGGATATCGGGACATTGGCCGGGTTTGGACGAGGATATCGGGACGTTGTCCGGGTTTGGACGAGGATATCGGGACGTTGTCCGGGTTTGGACGGGGATATCGGGACGTTGGCCGGGTTTGGACGGGGATATCGGGACGTTGGCCGGGTTTGGACGGAGATATCGGGACGTTGGCTGGGTTTGGACGGGGATATCGGGACGTTGGCCGGGTTTGGACGGGGATATCGGGACATTGGCCTGGTTTGGACGGAGATAGCGGGACGTTGGCCGGGTTTGGATGGGGATATCGGGACATTGGCCTGGTTTGGACGGAGATAGCGGGACGTTGGCCGGGTTTGGATGGGGATATCGGGACGTTGGCCGGGTTTGGACGAGGATATCGGGACATTGGCCGGGTTTGGACGGGGATATCGGGACGTTGGCCGGGTTTGGACGAGGATATCGGGACATTGGCCGGGTTTGGACGGGGATATCGGGACGTTGGCCGGGTTTGGACGAGGATATCGGGACATTGGCCGGGTTTGGACGGGGATATCGGGACGTTGTCCGGGTTTGGACAGAGATATCGGGACGTTGGCCGGGATTGGACGGGGATATCGGGACGTTGGCCGGGATTGGACGGAGATATCAGGACGTTTGCCGGGTTTGGACGGAGATATCGGGACGTTTGCCGGGTTTGGACGGGGATATCGGGACGTTGGCCGGGTTTGGACGTGGATATCGGGATATTTGCCGAGTTTGGACGGGGATATCGAGGCGTTGGCCGGGTTTGGATGGGGATATCGGGACGTTGGCTGGGTTTGGACGGGAATATCGGGACATTGGGCGGGGATATCGGGATATTTGCCGAGTTTGGACGGGGATATCGGGACGTTGGCCGGGTTTGGACAGGGATATCGGGATATTGGGCGGGGATATCGGGATATTTGCCGAGTTTGGACGGGGATATCGGGACATTGGCCGGGTTTGGACGGGGATATCGGGATATTTGCCGAGTTTGGACGGGGATTTCGAGGCGTTGGCCGGGTTTGGACGGGGATATCGGGACATTGGGCGGGGATATCGAGGTGTTGGCCGGATTTGGACGGGGATATCGAGACGTTGTCCGAGTTTGGACGGAGATATCGGGACGTTGGCTTGGTTTGGACGGGGATATCGAGGTGTGGCTGGGTTTTGACGGGGATATCAAGACGTTGGCCGGTTTTGGACGGAGATTTCAGGACGTTGGCCGGGTTTGGACGGGGATATCGGGACGTTGGCCGGGTTTGGACGGAGATATCGGGACGTTGGACGAGGATATCGGGACGTTGGACGGGGATATCGAGGTGTTGGCAGTGTTTGGACAGGGATATCGGGACATTGGACGGGGATATCGGGACGTTGGACGGGGATATCGGGACGTTGGACGGGGATATCGGGACGTTGGACGGGGATATCGGGACGTTGGACGGGGATATCGAGGTGTTGGCAGTGTTTGGACAGGGATACCTGGACATTGGACGGGGATATCGGGACATCGGCTGGGTTTGGACGGGGATATCGGGACGTTGGCCGGGTTTGGACGGGGATATCGGGACGTTGGCCGGGTTTGGACGGGGATATCGGGACGTTGGCCGAGTTTGGACGGGAATATCGGGACGTTGGCCGGGTTTGGACGGGAATATCGGGACGTTGGCCGGGTTTGGACGGGGATATCGGGACGTTGGCCGGGTTTGGACAGGGATATCGGGACGTTGGCCGGGTTTGGACGGGGATATCGGGACGTTGGCCGGGTTTGGACGGGGATATCGGGACATTGGCCGGGTTTGGACGGGAATATCGGGACGTTGGCCAGATTTGGACAGGGATATCGGGACGTTGGCCGGGTTTGGACAGGGATATCGGGCATTGGCTGGGTTTGGACGGGGATATCGGGACATTGGCTGGGTTTGGATGGGGTTATCGGGACTTTGGCCGGGTTTGGACGGGGATATCGGGACGTTGGCCGGGTTTGGACGGGGATATCGAGACATTGGCCGGGTTTGGACGGGGATATCGGGACGTTGGACGGGGATATCGAGACATTGGCCGGGTTTGGACGGGGATATCGGGACGTTGGACGGGGATATCGAGACATTGGCCGGGTTTGGCCGGGAATATCGGGACGTTGGCCGGGTTTGGACCAGGATATCGGGACGTTGGCCTGGTTTGGACGGGGATATCGTTCGTTGGCCTGGTTTGAACGGGGACATCGGGACATTGGCCTGGTTTGGACGGAGATATCGGGACATTGGCCGGGGATATCGGGACGTTTGCGCGTTTGGATGGAGATATCGGGGCGTTGGACGGGTTTGGACAGGGATATCGGGACATTGGCCTGGTTTGGACGGAGATATCGGGACGTTGGCCGGGTTTGGACGGGGATATCGGGACGTTGGCCTGGTTTGGACGGGGATATCGTTCGCTGGCCGGGTTTGGACGGGGATATCGGGGCGTTGGACGGGGATATCGGGACATTGGCCAAGCAGTGCTCCATCTGTCAAGTGCACCAGAAGTCCCCTGCAGAGGCACCCCTGCACCCTTGGAAGTAGCCGGGGTGCCCTTGGGCTGACGTGCACTCTGATTTTGCAAGTACCTTCTTGGGTTCCATGTTTGTGAATCTGATG
This sequence comes from Scyliorhinus torazame, assembly GCF_047496885.1. Lineage (NCBI taxonomy): Eukaryota > Metazoa > Chordata > Chondrichthyes > Carcharhiniformes > Scyliorhinidae > Scyliorhinus > Scyliorhinus torazame. Next base: position 927,852 of record NC_092714.1, read on the forward strand.
GATGCCCGTTCAGAGTGGCTGGAGGTTCACAAGATGGCGACAATCACTTCCCGGGCGACCATCGAACGATTACCCATTTCTTTTTCCACCCACGGAATTGCTGAGGTGCTCGTGACTGATAACGGGGCCTCTTCACAAGTGAAGAATTTGCCGCTTTTGTGTAAAGTAACGGGAATCGCCGTGTCCACATGCCGTATACCATCCGGCATTGAATGGTTTGGCAGAGGACCGTGCAGACGGTTAAACTGGGGCTGAAGAAACAGAAGTCACACGCAGTAACTGGGGTGGCCCCCGCTGAGGTGTTAATGGGTTGTTGGCTTCATACCTGACTGTGTTTGATTCTACAGGACATTGGCGCAAAGGACCGCCGTAACCCAACGTCGACACCTTCACCGCGTCGCACCTGACAACACGGTGTTCATTCGTAACTTCAACGACGGTGCTCTCTGGGATTGTCGTCCATCAAACAGGGCCAGCCTCTTACCAAGTTTCAGTCTGGGGGCAGCTAATCCGACGGTACCCGGATCACATTCACTCACGGAGGTTGCTCTCTCGTGAAGCGCCCCGAAAGAAGCCTGGCCTGGATCCTCCGGCTCCATTACTAAACCAGCTGCCGTGATGCTTCCAGACTCTCTCATGACCAATATGCCTGACTCTTGGGTCTCCAACGCTAACCCCGTAGTTGAGCTGCGTCCTGAAGATCATCTGTCATGACGTTCCCACCGCAGACCCCATTACCGGCGAGGTATCTGCCGACCTGCTCCATGATGCGAGGTATCTGCCGACCTGCTCCATGATGCGAGGTATCTGCCGACCTGCTCCATGATGCGAGGTATCTGCCGACCTGCTCCATGATGCGAGGTATCTGCCGACCTGCTCCATGATGCAAGGTGTCTGCCGACCTGCTCCATGATGATTTGCCAGAGCCAAGGAGACTCCAATGTCTTCCACCTGCTCCTCCGCATTATTGCTCATTGAGGGGGTCTTGGGGCCTTGTGGGGAGGAGGAATTGAAGGAAAAAACATACAAAGTAGCAAAGATCAGTGGGAGACTAGAGGACTGGGAAATCTTTAGGGGGCAACAGAAAACTACTAAAAAAGCTATTAAGAAGAGTAAGATAGATTATGAGAGTAAACTTGCTCAGAAGATAAAAACAGATAGTAAAAGTTTCTAAAAATATATAAGACAAAAAAGAGTGGCTAAGGTAAATATTGGTCCTTTAGAGGATGAGAAGGGAGATTTAATAATAGGAGACGGGGAAATGGCTGAGGAACTGAACAGATTTTTTGGGTCGGTCGTCACAGTGGAAGACACAAATAACATGCCAGTGACTGATAGAAATGAGGCGATGACAGGTGAGGACATTGAGATGATTGTTATCACTGAGGAAGTAGTGATGGGCAAGCGAATAGATAGACATATGGACGATAAGGGAATAGTGTAGATGGGCTTTAGAGTGGTTTCACAGGTCGGCGCAACATCGAGGGCTGAAGGGCCTGTACTGCGCTGTAATGTTCTATGTTCTAATGGGGCTAAAGGTAGACAAGTCTTCTGGCCCTGATGGAATGCATCCCAGAGTGCTAAAAGAGATGGCTAGGGAAATTACAAATGCACTCGTGATAATTTACCAAAATTCACTAGACTCTGGGGTGGTCCCGGCGGATTGGAAATTAGCAAACGTGACACCACTGTTTAAAAAAGGAGGTAGGCAGAAAGCGGGTAATTATAGGCCAGTGAGCTTAACTTCGGTTGTCGGGAAAATGCTGGAATCTATCATTAAGGAGGAAATAGCGGGGCACCTGGAGGGAAATTGTCCCATTGGGCAGACGCAGCATGGGTTCATAAAGGGTAGGTCGTGTCTGACTAATTTGGTAGAATTTTTTGAGGACGTTACCAGTGCAGTAGATAACGGGGAGCCAATGGATGTGGTATATCTGGATTTCCAGAAAGCTTTTGACAAGGTGCCACACAAAAGGTTGCTGCATAAACTAAAGATGCATGGCATTGAGGGTAAAGTGGTAGCATGGGTAGAGGATTGGTTAACTAACAGAAAGCAGGGAGTGGGGATAAATGGGTGTTTCTCTGGTTGGCAATCTGTAACTAGTGGGGTCCCTCAAGGATCAGTGTTGGGCCCGCAGTTGTTCACAATTTACATTGATGATTTGGAGTTGGGGACCAAGTGCAATGTGTCAAAGTTTGCAGACGACACTAAGATGAGTGGTAAAGCAAAACGTGCAGAGGATGCTGGAAGTCTGCAGAAGGATTTGGATAGGTTTGGTGAATGGGCTAGGGTCTGGCAGATGGAATTCAATGTTGCCAAGTGTGAGGCTATTCATTTTGGGAGGAATAACAGCAGAATGGATTATTATTTAACCGGTAAGATGTTAAAACATGCTGCTGTGCAGAGGGACCTGGGTGTGCTGGTGCACGAGTCGCAAAAAGTTGGTGTGCAGGTGCAACAGGTGATTAAGAAGGCTAATCGAGTTTTGTCTTTCATTGCTAGAGGGATGGAGTTCAAGACTAGGGAGGTTATGCTGCAATTGTATAAGGTGTTGGTGAGGCCACATCTGGAATATTGTGTTCAGTTTTGGTCTCCTTACCTGAGAAAGGACATATTGGCACTGGAGGGAGTGCAGAGGAGATTCACTGGGTTGATCCCAGAGTTGAGGGGATTAGATTATGACGAGAGGTTGAGTAGACTGGGACTGTACTCATTGGAGTTTAGAAGGATGCGGGGGGGATCTTATTGAAACATATAAAATTATGAAGGGAATAGATAGGATAGATGCGGGCAGGTTGTTTCCACTGGTCGGGGAAAGCAGAACTAGGGGGCATAGCCTCAAAATAAGGGGAAGTAGATTTAGGACGGAGTTTAGGAGGAACTTCTTCACCCAAAGGGTTGTGAATCTATGGAATTCCTTGCCCAGTGAAGCAGTTGAGGGTCCTTCATTAAATGTTTTTAAGATAAAGATAGATAGTTTTTTGAAGGATTAAGGGTTATGGTGTTCGGGCCGGAAAGTGGTCCACAAAGATCAGCCATGATCTCATTAAATGGCGGAGCAGGCTCGAGGGGCCAGATGGCCTACTCCTGCTCCTAGTTCTTACGTTCTTATGTTTTGGGATATCCGGATAAAGGATATTTAGTGTTAACAATCTGAACTGTGCTGAGCAGTGTGGGAGCTGGTTCCCATACCTTCAGCACAGTGCTACCAGTTTCTAACAAAGATCTTCCGAATTTGGTTTTAATCCAACTGATGTATTCTTTTGAAATAGACAAAATCTCTGAGGCTCCTTTAACCATTCAATCATCTGGAAAACTCACCAGCATCACCTTGCCTCTGGCTCCTGCTTATCACCAAATCGAGTTTCAACTGCATGTAATCTGCCACTTGCCATCCACACTGCCAACACCTCCAGATACAGAGAGACCCAGCACCGACTTAAAGGCAAATCGCAAAGCTCAAGAGAAAACCAAACTGGACATGCCCTGTATGACCTCCATTGAACAGAAGGTGCAGTTAGAGCGCTGCCTTATTGAGGGGAGGGGGTAATGGGGACTGCGGGGAGCGGCTGTGGGATGCGGGGTTGCTGTGTTGGGATGCGGGGTTGCTGTGTTGGGGGAAAGACCATAAGACATAGGAGCAGAATTAGGCCACTCGGCCCATCGAGTCTGCTTCGCCATTCAATCATGGCTGATATTTTCTCATCCCCATTCTCCTGCCTTCTCCCCATAACCCCTGATCCCCTTATTAATCAAGAACCTATCTATCTCTGTCTTAAAGTGATTTGGCCTCCACAGCCGTCTGCAGCAAGGAGTTCCACAGATTCACCACCCTCTCGCTGAAGAAATTCCTCCTCATCCCTGTTTTAAAGGATCGTCCCTTTAGTCTGAGATTGTGTCCTCTGGTTCTAGTTTTTCCTACAAGTGGAAACATCCTCTCCACGTCCACTCTATCCAGGCCTCACAGTATCCTGTAAGTTTCAATAAGATCCCCCCTCATCCTTCTAAACTCCAACGAGTACAGACCCAGAGTCCTCAACCATTCCTCATACGGCAAGCTCTTCATTCCACTGATCATTCTTGTGAACCTCCTCTGGCCCCTTTCCATGGCCAGCACATCCTTCCTTAGATACGGGGCCCAAAACTGCTCACAATACTCCAAATGGGGTCTGACCAGAGCCTTATACAGCCTCAGAAGTACATCCCTGGTCCTGTATTCTAGCCCTCTTGACATGAATGCTAACATTGCATTTGCCTTAACTGCCGACTGAACCTGCATATTAACCTTAAGAGAATCGTGAACAAGGACTCCCAAGTCCCTTTGTGCTTCTGATTTCCGAAGCATTTCCCCATTTAGAAGATAGTCGATGCCTAAATTCCTCCTTCCAAAGTGCACAACCTCACACTTTTCCACATTGTATTCCATCTGCCACTTCATTGCCCACTCTCCTAGCTTGTCCAAGTCCTTCTGCAGCCCCCTGCTTCCTCAATACTACCTATCCCGCTTCAGATCTTTCATCTGCAAACTTAGCAACAGTGCCTTCAGTTCCTTCTTCCAGATCATTCATGTATATTGTAAAAAGTTGTGGTCCCAGCACAGACCCCTGAGGCACACCACTAGTCACCAGCTGCCACCCTGAAAAAAAAACCTTTATCCCCACTGTTATGGGCCAGGGTTTAGAGAACCCCAAAGTGTATCATGGAGTTCACCTGACCCACAACTTTTAATAGATTGTGGTATGGGGAGCACACGGCCCACTCTACAGGTGTGGCACAGCAGAAATGGAAAAGTATTTTTTAAAGCAGAACAATGTTTATTCTATGGACTCAAGTTAACCTTTTAAAAACATACAGTGAACATCTTACCAACCATTAATTCAAATACAACCCCTAAAGAATGCAACCTTTTAACATCCATACGACTTAAAAACAAAACCTTTAACAGAAGGACATTGGGTTCAAGTCCCTACTGAGAACATTTATAATTCTGAATTCACCAAATGACCAGGAGATAGTCTTTTCATGGCAGAGAGATCAACAGTACACCTGCTCTGTCTGGCTTCAGCTCCAACACTGAAAACAAAACTAAAACACGCCCTGCAGCAAACAGCCTAAAACGAAAGTAGAAAGCTGACAGACAGCCCAGCTCCACCCACACTCTGACATCACTGATAAACACCCACTTCTTAAAGGTACATTTCTTAAACACCCATTTCTTAAAGGTACTCTCACATGACACCACTCTCTGTTCTGCCAGTCAGCCAATCCTCTATCCATGCCAGGATCTTACCCTTAACACCATGGGCTCTTAACTTATTTAACAGTCTCCTATGCGGCACTTTATCAAAAGCCTTCTGGAAATCTAAATAAATCACGTCCACTGATTCTCCTTTGTCTAACTTCCTTGTTACCTCCTCAAAGGACTCTAACAAATTTGTCAGACATGACCTCCCTTTGACGAAGCCATGCTGACTCAGTCCTGTTTTACCATGCACTTCCAAGTACTCCGCAATCTCATCTTTAATAACAGACTCTAAAATCTTACCAATGACCAAAGTCAGGCTAACCGGCCTATAATTTCCTGTCTTCTGCCTCCCTCCCTTCTTAAGCAGTGGTGTTACATTTGCCACTTTCCAGTCCTCTGGGGCTGACTGTCAGGACTGTTGTCGGGGGGGGGGGGGTTGATCGGGATTGAGTGTGTGGGTGAGCTGTGTTGAGCTCTGTCCTCCTGATATCATTGAGTTAATAGCTGCCTTGTGCTTTTTGTATTTTCGATGCAGATTTCCATCGACTGTCCCTGGACCATTTATTCCACCCTGATCTCTCTGACGTTCAATATACCATTCACTGCCAAGCACTTGCTCCTATCATCGGGTCCAAGGTAAAACTGCATCGGAACTGGACTTTCCATCTGCATTACAAACTTTAAACAAATTGTGGAGCATTGGGACTGTGATCGGGAAGGGGGAAGGGGGAGTGGGGACAGGACCGGAGAGTGGGGACAGGACCGGAGAGTGGGGACAGGACCGGAGAGTGGGGACAGGACCGGAGAGTGGGGACAGGACCGGAGAGTGGGGACAGGACCGCGGGGAGTGGGGACAGGACCGCGGGGAGTGGGGACCGGACCGCGGGGAGTGGGGACCGGACCGCGGGGAGTGGGGACCGGACACGCGGGGAGTGGGGACCGGACACGCGGGGAGTGGGGACCGGACCGCGGGGAGTGGGGACCGGACCGCGGGGAGTGGGGACCGGACCGCGGGGAGTGGGGACCGGACCGCGGGGAGTGGGGACCGGACCGCGGGGAGTGGGGACCGGACCGCGGGGAGTGGGGACCGGACCGCGGGGAGTGGGGACCGGACCGCGGGGAGTGGGGACCGGACCGCGGGGAGTGGGGACCGGACCGCGGGGAGTGGGGACCGGACGATTTATAAAGAGCGGGAGCTGAGAGTCAGAGCGGAGATTTGTAAAGAGCGGGAGCTGAGAGTCAGAGCGGAGATTTGTAAAGAGCGGGAGCTGAGAGTCAGAGCGGAGATTTGTAAAGAGCAGGAGCTGAGAGTCAGAGCGGGGATTTATAAAGAGCGGAGATTTATAAAGAGCGGGAGCTGAGAGTCAGAGCGGAGATTTGTAAAGAGCGGGAGCTGAGAGTCAGAGCGGAGATTTGTAAAGAGCGGGAGCTGAGAGTCAGAGCGGAGATTTGTAAAGAGCAGGAGCTGAGAGTCAGAGCGGGGATTTATAAAGAGCGGAGATTTATAAAGAGCGGGAGCTGAGAGTCAGAGCGGGAGCTGAGAGTTAGTGTGGGGATTTATAAAGAGCGAGAGCTGAAATTCGGAGCGGGGATTTATAAAGAGCGGGAGCTGAGAGTCGGAGCGGAGATTTATAAAGAGCGGGAGCTGAGAGTCGGAGCGGGTATTTATAAAGAGCGGGAGATGAGAGTCAGAGCAGAGATTTTAAAAGCGCAGGAGCTGCGAGTCAGAGCGGAGATTTATAAAGAGCGGGAGCTGAGAGTCAGCGTGGGGATTTATAAAGAGCGGGAGCCGAGAGTCAGAGCGGGGATTTATAAAGAGCAGGAGCTGAGAGAGTGGTGATTTATAAAGAGCGGGAGCTGAGAGTCAGAGCGGGGATTTATAAAGAGCGGGAGCTGGGAGTCAGAGCGGCGATTTACAAAGCGCGGGAGCTGAGTGTTCGAGCAGAGATTTATAAAGAGCGGGAGCTGAGAGTCCGAGCGTAGATTTATAAAGAGCGGGAGCGGAGAGCCTGCGGGGATTTATAAAGAGTGGGAGCTGAGAGTCAGAGTGGGGATTTATAAAGAGCGGGAGCTGAGAGTCCGTGCGGAGATTTATAAAGAGTGGGAGCTGAGAGTCAGAGCAGTGATTTATAAAGAGCGGGAGCTGAGAGTCAGAGCGGAGATTTATACAGAGAGGGAGCTGAGAGTCAGAGCAGTGATTTATAAAGAGCAGGAGCTGAGAGTCAGAGCGGAGATTTATTAAGAGTGGGAGCTGAGAATCAGCGTGGGGATTTATAAAGAGCGGGAGCTGAGAGTCAGAGTGGGCATTTATAAAGAGTGGGAGCTGAGAGTCAGTGTGGGGATTTATAAAGAGCAGGAGCTGAGAGTCAGCGTGGGGATTTATAAAGAGCGGGAGCTGAGAGTCAGAGCGGAGATTTATAAAGCGCGGGAGCTGAGTGTCCGAGCGGAGATTTATAAAGAGCGGGAGCTGAGAGTCCGAGCGGAGATTTATAAAGAGTGAGAGCTGAGAGTCAGTGTGGGGATTTATAAAGAGCAGGAGCTGAGAGGCAGCGTGGGGATTTATAAAGAGCGGGAGCTGAGAGTCGGAGCGGGGATTTATAAAGAGCGGGAGCTGAGTGTCCGAGCGGAGATTTATAAAGAGAGCGGGAGCTGAGAATCAGAGCGGAGATTTATAAAGAGTGAGAGCTGAGAGTCAGCGTGGGGATTTATAAAGAGTGAGAGCTGAGAGTCAGCGTGGGGATTTATAAAGAGCGGGAGCTGAGAGTCAGAGCGGAGATTTATAAAGACCGGGAGCTGAGAGTCAGCGGAGATTTATAAAGAGTGAGAGCTGAGAGTCAGAGCGGAGATTTATAAAGAGCGGGAGCTGAGAGGCAGCGTGGGGATTTATAAAGAGCGGGAGCTGAGAGTCCGAGCGGAGATTTATAAAGAGCGGGAGCTGAGAGTCAGAGCGGAGATTTATAAAGAGTGAGAGCTGAGAGTCAGCGTGGGGATTTATAAAGAGCGGGAGCTGAGAGTCAGAGCGGAGATTTATAAAGACCGGGAGCTGAGAGTCAGAGCGGAGATTTATAAAGACCGGGAGCTGAGAGTTAGCGGGGATTTATAAAGAGTGAGAGCTGAGAGTCAGTGTGGGGATTTATAAAGAGCGGGAGCTGAGAGTCGGAGCGGGGATTTATAAAGAGCGGGAGCTCAGAGTCAGAGCGGAGATATATAAAGAGTGAGATCTGAGAGTCAGTGTGGGGATTTATAAAGAGCAGGAGATAAGAGGCAGCGTGGGGATTTATAAAGAGCGGGAGCTGAGAGTCGGAGCAGGGATTTATGAAGAGCAGGAGCTGAGAGAGTGGTGATTTATAAAGAGCGGGAGCTGAGAGTCAGAGCGGGGATTTATAAAGAGCGGGAGCTGGGAGTCAGAGCGGCGATTTACAAAGCGCGGGAGCTGAGTGACCGAGCGGAGATTTATAAAGAGCGGGAGCTGAGAGTCAGAGCGGAGATTTATAAAGAGCGGGAGCTGAGAGTCGGAGCGGGGATTTATAAAGAGCGGGAGCTGAGAGTCCGAGCGGAGATTTATAAAGAGCGGGAGCTGAGCGTCAGAGCAGAGATTTAAAAAGAATGGGAGCTGAGCGTCTGAGCGGAGATTTATAAAGCGCGGGAGCTGAGAGGCAGGGTGGGCATTTATAAAGAGCGGGAGCTGAGAGTCAGTGCGGAGATTTATAAAGAGTGGGAGCTGAGAGTCAGCGTGGGGATTTATAAAGAGCGGGAGCTGAGAGTCCGAGCGGAGATTTATAAAGAGCGGCAGCTGAGAGTCAGAGCGGAGATTTATAAAGAGCGGGAGCGGAGATTTATAAAGAGCGGGAGCTGCGAGTCTGAGCGGAGATTTATAAAGAGTGGGAGCTGAGAGTCAGTGTGGGGATTTAGAAAGAGCAGGAGCTGAGAGTCAGAGCGGGGATTTATAAAGAGCAGGAGTTGAGAGAGTGGTGATTTATAAAGAGCGGGAGCTGAGAGTCAGAGCGGAGATTTATAAAGAGCGGGAGCTGAGAGTTAGCGGGGATTTATAAAGAACGGGAGCTGAGAGTCAGAGCGGGGATTTATAAAGAGCGGAGATTTATAAAGAGCGGGAGCTGAGAGTCAGAGCGGGAGCTGAGAGTTAGCGGGGATTTATAAAGAGCGGGAGCTGAGAGGAAGAGCGGAGATTTATAAAGAGCGGGAGCTGAGAGGCAGAGCGGAGATTTATAAAGAGCGGGAGCTGAGAGTCAGTGCGGAGATTTATAAAGAGTGGGAGCTGAGAGTCAGAGCAGTGATTTATAAAGAGCAGGAGCGGAGAGTCAGAGCGGAGATTTATAAAGAGCCGGAGCTGAGAGACAGAGCGGAGATTTATAAAGAGCGGGAGCTGAGAGTCGGAGCAGAGATTTATGAAGAGCGGGAGCTGAGAGTCAGAGCGGGCATTTATAAAGAGCGGGAGCTGAGAGTCAGTGCGGAGATTTATAAAGAGTGGGAGCTGAGAGTCAGCGTGGGGATTTATAAAGAGCGGGAGCTGAGAGTCAGAGCGGGGATTTATAAAGAGCAGGAGCTGAGAGAGTGGTGATTTATAAAAAGCGGGAGCTGAGAGTCAGTGTGGGGATTTATAAAGAGCAGGAGCTGAGAGGCAGCGTGGGGATTTATAAAGAGCGGGAGCTGAGAGTCGGAGCGGGGATTTATAAAGAGCAGGAGCTGAGAGAGTGGTGATTTATAAAAAGCGGGAGCTGAGAGTCAGAGCGGAGATTTATTAAGAGCGGGAGCTGAGAGTCAGAGCGGAGATTTATAAAGCGCGGGAGCTGAGAGCCCGAGCGGAGATTTATAAGGAGCGGGAGCTGAGAGTCAGAGCGGAGATTTATAAAGAGCGGGAGCTGGGAGAAGGAGCGGGGATTTATAAAGAGCGGGAGATGAGAGTCAGAGCAGAGATTTTAAAAGTGCGGGAGCTGAGCGTCTGAGCGGAGATTTATAAAGAGCGGGAGCTGAGAGGCAGAGCGGAGATTTATAAAGAGCGGGAGCTGAGAGTCAGAGTGGGCATTTATAAAGAGCGGGAGCTGAGAGTCCGAGCGGAGATTTATAAAGAGCGGCAGCTGAGAGTCAGAGCGGAGATTTATAAAGAGCGGGAGCTGAGAGTCAGCGTGGGGATTTATAAAGAGCGGGAGCCGAGAGTCAGAGCGGGGATTTATAAAGAGCAGGAGCTGAGAGAGTGGTGATTTATAAAGAGCGGGAGCTGAGAGTCAGAGCGGGGATTTATAAAGAGCGGGAGCTGGGAGTCAGAGCGGCGATTTACAAAGCGCGGGAGCTGAGTGACCGAGCGGAGATTTATAAAGAGCGGGAGCTGAGAGTCAGAGCGGAGATTTATAAAGAGCGGGAGCTGAGAGTCGGAGCGGGGATTTATAAAGAGCGGGAGCTGAGAGTCCGAGCGGAGATTTATAAAGAGCGGGAGCTGAGCGTCAGAGCGGAGATTTAAAAAGAATGGGAGCTGAGCGTCTGAGCGGAGATTTATAAAGCGCGGGAGCTGAGAGGCAGGGTGGGCATTTATAAAGAGCGGGAGCTGAGAGTCAGTGCGGAGATTTATAAAGAGTGGGAGCTGAGAGTCAGCGTGGGGATTTATAAAGAGCGGGAGCTGAGAGTCCGAGCGGAGATTTATAAAGAGCGGCAGCTGAGAGTCAGAGCGGAGATTTATAAAGAGCGGGAGCGGAGATTTATAAAGAGCGGGAGCTGCGAGTCTGAGCGAAGATTTATAAAGAGTGAGAGCTGAGAGTCAGTGTGGGGATTTATAAAGAGCAGGAGCTGAGAGTCAGAGCGGGGATTTATAAAGAGCAGGAGTTGAGAGAGTGGGGATTTATAAAGAGCAGGAGCTGAGAGGCAGCGTGGGGATTTATAAAGAGCGGGAGCTGAGAGTCGGAGCGGGGATTTATAAAGAGCAGGAGCTGAGAGAGTGGTGATTTATAAAAAGCGGGAGCTGAGAGTCAGAGCGGAGATTTATAAAGAGCGGGAGCTGAGAGTCAGAGCGGAGATTTATAAAGCGCGGGAGCTGAGAGCCCGAGCGGAGATTTATAAGGAGCGGGAGCTGATAGTCAGAGCGGAGATTTATAAAGAGCGGGAGCTGGGAGTCGGAGCGGGGATTTATAAAGAGCGGGAGATGAGTCAGAGCAGAGATTTTAAAAGTGCGGGAGCTGCGAGTCAGAGCGGAGATTTATAAAGAGCGAGAGCTGAGAGTCAGAGCGGAGATTTATAAAGAGCGGGAGCTGAGAGTCAGAGCGGAGATTCATAAAGAGCGGGAGCTGAGAGTCAGAGCGGACATTTAAAAAGAACGGGAGCTGAGCGTCTGAGCGGAGATTTATAAAGAGCGGGAGCTGAGAGGCAGAGCGGAGATTTATAAAGAGCGGGAGCTGAGAGTCAGAGTGGGCATTTATAAAGAGCGGGAGCTGAGAGTCCGAGCGGAGATTTATAAAGAGCGGCAGCTGAGAGTCAGAGCGGAGATTTATAAAGAGCGGGAGCTGAGAGTCAGCGTGGGGATTTATAAAGAGCGGGAGCCGAGAGTCAGAGCGGGGATTTATAAAGAGCAGGAGCTGAGAGAGTGGTGATTTATAAAGAGCGGGAGCTGAGAGTCAGAGCGGGGATTTATAAAGAGCGGGAGCTGGGAGTCAGAGCGGCGATTTACAAAGCGCGGGAGCTGAGTGACCGAGCGGAGATTTATAAAGAGCGGGAGCTGAGAGTCAGAGCGGAGATTTATAAAGAGCGGGAGCTGAGAGTCGGAGCGGGGATTTATAAAGAGCGGGAGCTGAGAGTCCGAGCGGAGATTTATAAAGAGCGGGAGCTGAGCGTCAGAGCGGAGATTTAAAAAGAATGGGAGCTGAGCGTCTGAGCGGAGATTTATAAAGCGCGGGAGCTGAGAGGCAGGGTGGGCATTTATAAAGAGCGGGAGCTGAGAGTCAGTGCGGAGATTTATAAAGAGTGGGAGCTGAGAGTCAGCGTGGGGATTTATAAAGAGCGGGAGCTGAGAGTCCGAGCGGAGATTTATAAAGAGCGGCAGCTGAGAGTCAGAGCGGGAGCGGAGATTTATAAAGAGCGGGAGCTGCGAGTCTGAGCGAAGATTTATAAAGAGTGAGAGCTGAGAGTCAGTGTGGGGATTTATAAAGAGCAGGAGCTGAGAGTCAGAGCGGGGATTTATAAAGAGCAGGAGTTGAGAGAGTGGTGATTTATAAAGAGCGGGAGCTGAGAGTCAGAGCGGAGATTTATAAAGAGCGGGAGCTGAGAGTTAGCGGGGATTTATAAAGAACGGGAGCTGAGAGTCAGAGCGGGGATTTATAAAGAGCGGAGATTTATAAAGAGCGGGAGCTGAGAGTCAGAGCGGGAGCTGAGAGTTAGTGTGGGGATTTATAAAGAGCGAGAGCTGAGATTCGGAGCGGCGATTTATAAAGAGCGGGAGCTGAGAGTCGGAGCGGAGATTTATAAAGAGCGGGAGCTGAGAGTCGGAGCGGGGATTTATAAAGAGCGGGAGATGAGAGTCAGAGCAGAGATTTTAAAAGCGCGGGAGCTGCGAGTCAGAGCGGAGATTTATAAAGAGCGGGAGCTGAGAGTCAGCGTGGGGATTTATAAAGAGCGGGAGCCGAGAGTCAGAGCAGGGATTTATAAAGAGCAGGAGCTGAGAGAGTGGTGATTTATAAAGAGCGGGAGCTGAGAGTCAGAGCGGGGATTTATAAAGAGCGGGAGCTGGGAGTCCGAGCGGAGATTTATAAAGAGCGGGAGCTGAGAGTCAGAGCGGAGATTTAAAAAGAACGGGAGCTGAGCGTCTGAGCGGAGATTTATAAAGCGCGGGAGCTGAGAGGCAGAGTGGGCATTTATAAAGAGCGGGCGCTGAGAGTCAGTGCGGAGATTTATAAAGAGCGGGAGCTGAGAGTCAGAGCGGAGATTTATAAAGAGCGGGAGCTGAGAGTTAGCGGGGATTTATAAAGAACGGGAGCTGAGAGTCAGAGCGGCGATTTATAAAGAGTGGAGATTTATAAAGAGCGGGAGCTGAGAGTCAGAGCGGGAGCTGAGAGTTAGTGTGGCGATTTATAAAGAGCGAGAGCTGAGATTCGGAGCGGGGATTTATAAAGAGCGGGAGCTGAGAGTCGGAGCGGAGATTTATAAAGAGCGGGAGCTGAGAGTCGGAGCGGGGATTTATAAAGAGCGGGAGATGAGAGTCAGAGCAGAGATTTTAAAAGCGCGGGAGCTGCGAGTCAGAGCGGAGATTTATAAAGAGCGGGAGCTGAGAGTTAGTGTGGATTTATAAACAGCGGGAGCTGAGAGTCGAAGCGGAGATTTATAAAGAGTGGGAGCTGGGAGTCAGAGCGGCAATTTACAAAGCGCGGGACCTGAGTGTCCGAGCGGAGATTTATAAAGAGCGGGAGCTGAGAGTCAGAGCGGAGATTTATAAAGAGCGGGAGCTGAGAGTCAGCGTGGGAATTTATAAAGAGCGGGAGCTGAGAGTCAGAGCGGAGATTTATAAAGAGTGAGAGCTGAGAGTCAGTGTGGGGATTTATCAAGAGCAGGAGCTGAGAGGCAGCGTGGGGATTTATAAAGAGCGGGAGCTGAGAGTCGGAGCGGGGATTTATAAAGAGCAGGAGTTGAGAGAGTGGTGATTTATAAAGAGCGGGAGCTGAGAGTCAGAGCGGAGATTTATAAAGAGCGGGAGCTGAGAGTCAGAGTGGGCATTTATAAAGAGCGGGAGCTGAGAGTCAGTGTGGAGATTTATTAAGAGCGGGAGCTGAGAGTCAGCGTGGGGATTTATAAAGAGCGGGAGCCAAGAGTCAGAGCGGGGATTTATAAAGAGCAGGAGCTGAGAGAGTGGTGATTTATAAAGAGCGGGAGCTGAGAGTCAGAGCGGAGATTTATAAAGAGCGGGAGCTGAGAGTCCGAGCGGAGATTTATAAAGAGCGGAAGCTGAGAGTCAGAGCGGAGATTTATAAAGAGTGGGAGCTGAGAGTCAGTGTGGGGATTTATAAAGAGCGGGAGCTGAGAGTCAGAGCGGAGATTTATAAAGAGCGGGAGCTGAGAGTCAGCGTGGGGATTTATAAAGAGCGGGAGCTGAGAGTCCGAGCGGAGATTTTTAAAGAGCGGGAGCTGAGAGTCAGAGCGGAGATTTATAAAGAGCAGGAGCTGGGAGTCAGAGTGGGCATTTACAAAGCGCGGGAGCTGAGTGTCCGAGCGGAGATTTATAAAGAGCGGGAGCTGAGAGTCAGAGCGGCGATTTACAAAGCGCGGGAGCTGAGTGTCCGAGCGGAGATTTATAAAGAGCGGGAGCTGAGAGTCAGTGTGGGGATTTATAAAGAGCAGGAGCTGAGAGTCTGCGGGGATTTATAAAGAGCGGGAGCTGAGAGTCAGAGCGGAGATTTATAAAGAGTGAGAGCTGAGAGTCAGTGTGGGGATTTATAAAGAGCAGGAGCTGAGAGTCTGCGGGGATTTATAAAGAGCGGGAGCTGAGAGTCAGAGCGGAGATTTATAAAGAGCGGGAGCTGAGAGTCAGAGCGGAGATTTATAAAGAGTGAGAGCTGAGAGTCAGTGTGGGGATTTATAAAGAGCAGGAGCTGAGAGTCTGCGGGGATTTATAAAGAGCGGGAGCTGAGAGTCAGAGCGGAGATTTATAAAGAGTGAGAGCTGAGAGTCAGTGTGGGGATTTATAAAGAGCAGGAGCTGAGAGTCTGCGGGGATTTATAAAGAGCGGGAGCTGAGAGTCAGAGCGGAGATTTATGAAGAGCGGGAGCTGCGAGTCAGAGCGGAGATTTATAAAGAGTGAGAGCTGAGAGTCAGTGTGGGGATTTATAAAGAGCAGGAGCTGAGAGTCTGCGGGGATTTATAAAGAGCGGGAGCTGAGAGTCAGAGCGTAGATTTATAAAGAGCGGGAGCTGAGAGTCAGCGTGGGGATTTATAAAGAGCGAGAGCTGAGAGTCCGAGCGGAGATTTATGAAGAGCAGGAGCTGAGAGTCAGAGCGGAGATTTATAAAGAGCGGGAGCTGAGAGTCAGAGCGGGGATTTATAAAGAGCAGGAGTTGAGAGAGTGGGGATTTATAAAGAGCAGGAGCTGAGAGGCAGCGTGGGGATTTATAAAGAGCGGGAGCTGAGAGTCGGAGCGGAGATTTATAAAGAGCGGGAGCTGAGACTCAGAGCGGAGGTTTATAAAGAGCAGGAGCTGAGAGTCGGAGCAGAGATTTATAAAGAGCGGGAGCTGAGAGTCAGAGCGGGCATTTATAAAGAGCGGGAGCTGAGAGTCAGTGCGGAGATTTATAAAGAGTGGGAGCTGAGAGTCAGCGTGGGGATTTATAAAGAGCGGGAGCTGAGAGTCAGAGCGGGGATTTATAAAGAGCAGGAGCTGAGAGAGTGGTGATTTATAAAAAGCGGGAGCTGAGAGTCAGTGTGTGGATTTATAAAGAGCAGGAGCTGAGAGGCAACGTGGGGATTTATAAAGAGCGGGAGCTGAGAGTCAGAGCGGAGATTTATAAAGAGCGGGAGCTGAGAGTCAGCGTGGGGATTTATAAAGAGCGGTAGCTGAGAGTCCGAGCGGAGATTTTTAAAGAGCGGGAGCTGAGAGTCAGAGCGGAGATTTATAAAGAGCAGGAGCTGGGAGTCAGAGTGGGCATTTACAAAGCGCGGGAGCTGAGTGTCCGAGCGGAGATTTATAAAGAGCGGGAGCTGAGAGTCAGAGCGGCGATTTACAAAGCGCGGGAGCTGAGTGTCCGAGCGGAGATTTATAAAGAGCGGGAGCTGAGAGTCAGTGTGGGGATTTATAAAGAGCAGGAGCTGAGAGTCTGCGGGGATTTATAAAGAGCGGGAGCTGAGAGTCAGAGCGGAGATTTATAAAGAGTGAGAGCTGAGAGTCAGTGTGGGGATTTATAAAGAGCAGGAGCTGAGAGTCTGCGGGGATTTATAAAGAGCGGGAGCTGAGAGTCAGAGCGGAGATTTATAAAGAGCGGGAGCTGAGAGTCAGAGCGGAGATTTATAAAGAGTGAGAGCTGAGAGTCAGTGTGGGTATTTATAAAGAGCAGGAGCTGAGAGTCTGCGGGGATTTATAAAGAGCGGGAGCTGAGAGTCAGAGCGGAGATTTATAAAGAGTGAGAGCTGAGAGTCAGTGTGGGGATTTATAAAGAGCAGGAGCTGAGAGTCTGCGGGGATTTATAAAGAGCGGGAGCTGAGAGTCAGAGCGGAGATTTATGAAGAGCGGGAGCTGCGAGTCAGAGCGGAGATTTATAAAGAGTGAGAGCTGAGAGTCAGTGTGGGGATTTATAAAGAGCAGGAGCTGAGAGTCTGCGGGGATTTATAAAGAGCGGGAGCTGAGAGTCAGAGCGTAGATTTATAAAGAGCGGGAGCTGAGAGTCAGCGTGGGGATTTATAAAGAGCGAGAGCTGAGAGTCCGAGCGGAGATTTATGAAGAGCAGGAGCTGAGAGTCAGAGCGGAGATTTATAAAGAGCGGGAGCTGAGAGTCAGAGCGGGGATTTATAAAGAGCAGGAGTTGAGAGAGTGGGGATTTATAAAGAGCAGGAGCTGAGAGGCAGCGTGGGGATTTATAAAGAGCGGGAGCTGAGAGTCGGAGCGGAGATTTATAAAGAGCGGGAGCTGAGACTCAGAGCGGAGGTTTATAAAGAGCAGGAGCTGAGAGTCGGAGCAGAGATTTATAAAGAGCGGGAGCTGAGAGTCAGAGCGGGCATTTATAAAGAGCGGGAGCTGAGAGTCAGTGCGGAGATTTATAAAGAGTGGGAGCTGAGAGTCAGCGTGGGGATTTATAAAGAGCGGGAGCTGAGAGTCAGAGCGGGGATTTATAAAGAGCAGGAGCTGAGAGAGTGGTGATTTATAAAAAGCGGGAGCTGAGAGTCAGTGTGTGGATTTATAAAGAGCAGGAGCTGAGAGGCAACGTGGGGATTTATAAAGAGCGGGAGCTGAGAGTCAGTGCGGAGATTTATAAAGAGCGGGAGCTGAGAGTCGGAGCGGGGATTTATAAAGAGCAGGAGCTGAGAGAGTGGTGATTTATAAAAAGCGGGAGCTGAGAGTCAGAGCGGAGATTTATAAAGAGCGGGAGCTGAGAGTCAGAGCGGGGATTTATAAAGAGCGGGAGCTGGGACTCAGAGCGGCAATTTAAAAAGCGCGGGAGCTGAGAGCCCGAGCGGAGATTTATAAAGAGCGGGAGCTGCGAGTCAGAGCGGAGATTTATAAAGAGCAGGAGCTGAGAGTTAGCGGGGATTTATAAAGAGCGGGAGCTGAGTGTCGGAGCGGGGATTTATAAAGAGCGGGAGCTGAGAGTCAGAGCGGAGATTTAAAAAGAACGGGAGCTGAGCGTCTGAGCGGAGATTTATAAAGAGCGGGAGCTGAGAGGCAGAGCGGAGATTTATAAAGAGCGGGAGCTGAGAGTCAGAGTGGGCATTTATAAAGAGCGGGAGCTGAGAGTCAGTGCGGAGATTTATAAAGAGTGGGAGCTGAGAGTCAGCGTGGAGATTTATAAAGAGCGGGAGCTGAGAGTCCGAGCGGAGATTTATAAAGAGCGGCAGCTGAGAGTCAGAGCGGAGATTTATAAAGAGCGGGAGCTGAGAGTCAGCGTGGGGATTTATAAAGAGCGGGAGCCGAGAGTCAGAGCGGGGATTTATAAAGAGCAGGAGCTGAGAGTCGGAGCGGAGATTTATAAAGAGCGGGAGCTGAGAGGCAGCGTGGGGATTTATAAAGAGCGGGAGCTGAGAGTCGGAGCGGGGATTTATAAAGAGCGGGAGCTGAGAGTCAGAGCGGGGATTTATAAAGAGCAGGAGCTGAGAGGCAGCGTGGGGATTTATAAAGAGCGGGAGCTGAGAGTCGGAGCGAGGATTTATAAAGAGCAGGAGCTGAGAGGCAGCGTGGGGATTTATAAAGAGCGGGAGCTGAGAGTCAGAGCGGGGATTTATAAAGAGCAGGAGCTGAGAGTCAGAGCGGAGATTTATAAAGAGCGGGAGCCGAGAGTCAGAGCGGGGATTTATAAAGAGCGGGAGCTGAGAGTCGGAGCGGGGATTTATAAAGAGCGGCAGCTGAGAGTCCGAGCGGAGATTTATAAAGAGCGGGAGTCTGAGAGTCAGAGCGGACTTAAGTCAGGGTCTTAAAGGAAGTGCCAGCGGGGACGGTGCCAGCGGAGACGGTGCCAGCGGAGATGGTGGTTCTAGCCTCTACTGGCATCGGATTTGGTTTGACTGTAATTGTCCTCTCCTGAGGAAATTCTTGAAAGAAGGTCTCCTGGACGTTATGTGATCGCTGTGTTTTTGACTTGGCCCCGTGCCTGAACTTGATACCATACTGGACCTATCTGGTGGACCATTGTCCCTGAAATCCACGGGTTGCCATCTGCAAAGTTGTGAACACAGACTGCGTCACCTGGTACGAGAGTCTGGCATCTAACACGGCAACACCCTTGCTGCTCCCGGCCGGGACGTACTTTACCGGCAATATCAGGGAAAGCCAGGCTAAGTGTTGTTCGAAGCCTCTGGCCCATTAGCAATCCAGCCGGTGCGACCCCAGTCGTGACATGCGGAGGGTCCGATAACAGAACAATAATCCGGCCAGTCTTGTGTCTATTGATCCCGAAGTCTGCTTTTTCAGCGCTCGTTTGAATGCCTGTGACGTCCTTTCCGTCACCCTGTTGGAGGGCAGGAGATACAGAGCTGTACGGATGTGCCTTACTCCGTTTGTCTTCATGAATCCCGTGAAGTCCTCACTGGTGAAAGGCATTCCACTGTGGGTCACCAACACCTCTGGGATAATGTGCGTGCTGAAAGCCAGGCGCAGTTTCTGAATGGTCGCCTTCTCGGTGGTCAACGACATTCTATGGACTTCCAACCACTTGAGTGGGCACCAGTCAGTACTAAGAATATCAAGCCTTGTAAGGGGCCAGTGAAGCCTGTATGTAACCGCACCCACGTTCGCCACGGCCATTCCCATGCGTGAAGGGGCGCAGCTGGCAAAAGCTGCTGTTGTTCCTGGCAAACATCGACCTGCTGGGCTACCCTTTTTTATCTGTGTCCAGGCCCGGCCACCAAATGTTGCTGCGGGCAAGCAGCATTTTGGACACCCCTGGGTACCCATTGTGCAGGTCCCTCGCGATCAGATCTTGACCCGTACCCATGACGACGATGCGCGTACCCCACAAAAGGATGCCGTCTTCCACACTAAACTCGTACGGTTTTGTCAAGAATGTCCATAACTCGTTGGGCAGTCGTCTTTGCTGACCCTCATACAGGACTATGTGTCGAACCTTCAAAAGGACTGGGTTCGGCCTGTGCCCACTTAGGGATTTGGGACGCTGTAACAGGCAACAGGTCCATAAACTTTAGCATGTCCACTCCCTCGCCAGTCCTGGGAGGAGAAGGAAGGTGTTTTGGCCAAAGCAGTCGGCTTAGCCCATCCACGTTAGCGATCCGGGGACCTGGATATATTCCGAAGCAGCCAGCAGGAGGGCCCAATGTTGTATGCTGGCAGAGGTAATAGGCGGAATCGCTGCATCTTTAAAAAGACCCAGCAGTGGCTTGTGGTCCGTGATGATCGCGAGCATTCGGCCGTCGACATACTGGTGGAATTTCTTCACGGTGAAGACTACTGCCAGACCCTCTTTCTCAATTTGCGCATAATTTCGCTCGGCCGCGGCCAGTGTCCAAAGCGATCGACCTCTCTGACATCTGCCATACTGCATGATAAAACTGCGCCAGTGCCGTACAGTGATGCGTCACACGTGACGATCATTTGTTTGCTGGAATCATAACGTGTTAACAAGCCTGAGATGGTCAATTGTTTTTTCACCTGTGTGAATGCATCTTCCTGTTGCTTTTCCCATGCCCATTTCTGGGTCTTTTTCAAGAGGTGGTGTAGGTTGGCAAATTGCCGGGGATCAACTTTCCGTATTAGTTCACCAATCCCAGGATAGACCTCAGCTCTGTGGTGTTTTCAGGTTAGGAACTTGTTGAATTGCCCGTACTTTCTGTACAACCGGATGTAACCCCTCACGGTCCCCTCGGTAGCCCAGGTACACTTCTTCCTCGCATGGAACACGCATTTCTATCTCTGCAGGCGAACGCCCGTCTCTGAGAAACAGCGGAGATCCTCATCCTAATTACTTAAATGTCCTGTTCAGTTGCCCCTGACTAACACACTGTCCGGATACACTGCCACTCGCGGCAACCCCCTCAGTATGTTTTGCATTACCTTCTGTAAATTGCAGGGGCCGATGACACTCCACAGGATAGTCTGGTGTTCTCATACAGGCCTCACTGTGTTCTGCTGACACATTTACTTGAGGCAGGGTCTAATTCTAACTGCGAGTCCGCATGGCTCACTTCAAGCTTCATAAATGTGTGTCCACTGGCCAGTTGTGTGTACAGATCGTGCTCAGCATCAGATAATGATCCAGTCAGGAGGCCCTGTTTTTTTTTTTTTAGAAAATATTTTATTGAGGCATTTATGATTTTAACATTTTCACATTTTAAACAACAAAGAGATTCATCGCATGCAAAAAAAAAACCCAATAACATACCCAGCTTCCCCCATCTCTAAACCCACACTACCCATACATTAGGTTCCCTGCCCTTATTCGTCACTTCCATGCCTCCCCTCCAGGACCTCTGACATGACACCTGAAAATTCCTGCCAAAACCCCCTCAGCCTCAGACACGCCCAGAACATGTGCACCTGGTTCGCAGAACTTCCCCTGCACCACCCACATCTGTCCTCCACCTCCCCAAAGAACCTACTCATCCACAGCCATATGAGCCCTGTGAGCCACCTTGAACTGCATCAGGCTGAGCCTGGCACACGGCGAGGAAGCATTGACTCTCCTCGGGGCCTCCTCCCATAACCCGACTTCCAACTCCCCTCCCAGCTCTTCCTCCCACTTCCTCTTCACCTCCCCAATTGGGACCCCTTCCCACTCCATCAGTTCCTTATATAATTCTGAGACCCTCCCCTCCCCAACCCCTGTTTTAGACAACCCAAAGATGTGCAGGATAGGTGGATTGGCACACTAAATTGCCCCTTAATTGGAAAAAAAATAATTGGGTATTCTAAATTTACAAAAAAAAGATTTTTTTAAAATCAATGATGCCGAGGTGGAGACTGTGGACATCTTAAAATTCCTCTTCACCAACATCCTGGTCCACCCACGTTAACGCTACGACCAAGAAAGCACAACAGCGTCTTGACTTCCTCGGGAAATTCGGCATGTCCACATTGACTCTTACCAACCTTTACTGGTGCACCATAGAAAGCATCCTATCGGGCTGCATCACAGCCTGGTATGGCAACTGCTCGGCCCAGGACTGCAAGAAACTTCAGAGAGTCGTGAACACCGCCCAGTCCATCACACGAACCTCCCTCCCATCCATTGACTCCATCTACACCTCCCGCTGCCTGGGGAAAGCGGGCAGCATAATCAAAGACCCCTCCCTCCCGGCTTACTCACTCTTCCAACTTCTTCCATCGGGCAGGAGATACAGGAATCTGAGAACACGCACGAACAGACTCAAAAACAGCTTCTTCAACACTGTCACCAGACTCCTAAATGACCCTCTTATGGACTGATGAACTTATGGACTGAACTGATCTCTTCACACATCTTCTCTACTGAGTAGTACTACGTTCTGTATGCTCACCCGTTGGCGGTGTCTATGTATACATTGTGTTTTTATCGTCTGTTCTATGTATTTCATGTATGGAACGATTTGCCTGAACTGTATGCAGAACAGTACTTTTTACTGTAACTCGGTACACGTGACAAATCTAAATCTTTATCGCTCCATATGTATGAGTTCCACGGGCAGTCAGTAATATCCTGTCAATCATCATTTGTGATAATGATCACCCAGAAAAAGTTACGCATGCGTTGTGTGTACTGTGTTGATCATCTACGCTCGCATGGAGCACGTCCAGTTTTCCGAACAAAGGCATTCTTGCGATAGTGGGGAAAAAATACTCCAATCTTAGTCCAGCAATGGAAAGGAGGTGGCTGATCATTCCACGATGTGGCAGCATCAACAGTAATCAGTTTTATCCTCATCGCCAGTTTTGAAGGCCACAAACAAGTCGGAATCGAGTTGGTAAAAAGCAAAGCAATGATTTTGCATTATACATCAGATCCCAGCCGGGTCTGTTCTGCTGGTTCCGTACCTGAACGGCTACGTAGAGTTCAATCATGAATGTCCTCGTGCTCCCTGTCCCCTTACTGGGGAGGCTCCTATTCGACGAGACTCATGGGGAGACTGATTGCTCCAAGTATGTAGGTCTCGTGCAGATTATAACAACACTAAAGTAGGTGGGACAGTAAGTTGCAGTGAGGAAATAAGTGTTATCCGTTTTGGTCAGAAAAATGGAAAGGCAACTTATTGTCTGAATGGAGAGAAAATTTAGAATGCTTCGGCAGCGAGGGATCTGCGTGTCCTTGTGCATGAATCTCAGAAAACTAGCATGCAGGTCCAGCAGGTAATAAGGAAGGCAAATGGAGTTTGGGAATTTATAGCTAAAGGAATAGAGTATAAAAGATAGGGAAGTGTTGCTGCAACTGTACACGGCATTGCTGAGACCGCACTGGGAGCACTGTTTTGATCCCCTTATTTGAGGAGGGATGTAGTTACATTGGAGGCAGTTCAGAGGAGGTTCACTAGATTGATTCCAGAGATGAGGGGTTTGTCGTATGAAGAGAGATTGAGCAGTTTAGGCCCATACTCTCGAGAGTGTAGAAGGATGAGAGGAGATTTAATTGATGTATAAAAGGGCAGCATGGTAGCACAGTGGTTAGCACTGTGGCTTCACAGCTCCAGGGTCCCAGATTCAATTCCTGGCTTGGGTCACTGTCTGTGCGGAGTCTGCACATCCTCCCCGTGTGCGCGTGGGTTTTTTCCGGGTGCTACAGCTTCCTCCCACAGTCCAAAGATGTGCAGGTTAGGTGGATTGGCCATGATAAATTGCCGATAGTGTTCAAAATGGTTAGGTGAAATTTGGATACGGGGTCGGGATTGAAGGCACTAGCGACAGGGCCGTTCCAGACGTCCCCGGGGAGATACTCGGGGAGTCCGGTAGTAATAGCTTTGTTGAGAATTTAGAGGCAGTTTCGCCAACACTTCGGGTTGGGGCAGGGTCAAGGGAAATGCCGATTCGGGGGAACCATAGATTTGAGCCAGGGAAGTGTGATGGAAATTTTCAGAGATGGGAGGAGAAAGGAATTAGGAAACTAAAAGATTTGTTTCTTGGGGGTCATTTTGCGGATTGAAAGAGCTGGGAGTGAAGTATGGGCTGGAGCAGGGGAAATGTTTAGAGACATGCAGGTTCAAGATTTTGCCAGAAAGGAGATACAGAGCTTCCCGGTGGAGCCGGCCTCCACATTGCTGGAGGAGGTGCTGACCGTCGGGGGGGACTGGAGAAGGGGGTAGTGTCGGCGGTTTATGGGGCTATTTTGGAGAGGAGAAGGCACCACTAAAAGGGATCAACGCAAAGTGGGAGGAAGAATTGGGAGAGGATATGGAGGAGGGGTTCTGGTGTGAGGTTCTCCGGAGAGTGAATGCCTCCACCTCGTGTGCGAGGTTGGGGCTGATACAGCTGAAGGTGGTATACAGAGCACACCTCACGAGGGCGAGGATGAGCCGGCTCTTTGACGGGGTAGACGATGTGTGCGAATGTTGGGGGGGGGGGGTGCTAATCATGTTCATATATTTTAGCCCTGTCCAAAGCTGGAGGATTACTGGAAGGAGGTTTTTAGGGTAATCTCTAAAGTGGTGCACGTGAAACTGGGCCCGGGCCCCCGGGAGGCCATATTCGGGGTGTCGGACCAGCTGGGGTTGGAAACGGGTGCGGAGGCAGATGGTGTAGCCTTCGTATCGTTGATCGCCCGAAGGAGATCAACCTCCCCACCCTGTGCCCTGGCCCGGGGGGGGGGGGGGGGGGGACCTGCTGGAATTCTCGATGCTTGAAAAGGTCAAATTTGAACTGAGGGGAAGGATGGAGCGGTTCTGCAATTCACGGGCGTTATTCATTATGCACTTTCGAGAATTGGATCACATTGAACATTAGTTGGCAGGGTGGGTGGGAGGGTTGGGGGGAGGGGGGGCAGTGTGTGTTAATGGTGACTGTGGGCGATTCCTGATTCCTTTTTGTCATTTGTTTATGTGAACATGCGGGCTAATGTTTGGGGTTTGGTGGGAGGAAGGGATCGTTGTTATTGATATGGGGATTGACATATTTGTTACTGATTATTGTTTATTGTTGGTGGGTGTAAATTTGGAAGAAAATATGAAAAAGGATGAGAAAAAATATCTTTTTAAAAAATGGTTAGGTGGGGTTACTGGGTTGTGAGGATGGGGTGAGGTGGGGGCTAACGTGGGTGGTTAGGTGGGGTTACTGGGTTGTGAGGATGGGGTGAGGTGGGGGCTAACGTGGGTGGTTAGGTGGGGTTACTGGGTTGTGAGGATGGGGTGAGGTGGGGGCTAACGTGGGTGGTTAGGTGGGGTTACTGGGTTGTGAGGATGGGG
Organism: Scyliorhinus torazame; assembly: GCF_047496885.1. Taxonomy (NCBI): domain Eukaryota; kingdom Metazoa; phylum Chordata; class Chondrichthyes; order Carcharhiniformes; family Scyliorhinidae; genus Scyliorhinus; species Scyliorhinus torazame. The sequence continues at coordinate 952,604 of NC_092714.1, forward strand.
TGAGGTGGGGGCTAACGTGGGTGGTTAGGTGGGGTTACTGGGTTGTGAGGATGGGGGGAGGTGGGGGCTAACGTGGAGCGGTCTTTCCGGTGCGGACTTGATGGGCCAAATGGCCCCCTGGTGTACTGTAAATTCTATGTCTATGTCTAAACCGTATTGACAAAGTAGACTTAGAGCGGATGCTTCCTCTTGTGGGGCAATCTGGAACTGGAGGTCATAGTTTTAGGATAAAGGGCAGCAGATTTAAAACTGAGATGAGGAGAAATTACTTCTCTCAAAGGGTCGTGAATCTGTGAAATCCACTACCCCAGAGTGCAGTGGATGCTGGGACATTGAGTAAATTTAAGGAGGAGTTGGACAGATTTTTAATTGGTAATGCGTTGAAGGGTTATGGAGAACGGGTGGGAAAGTGGAGTTGAGACCGAGAGGAGGTCAATCATGATGGTATTGAATGGCAGAGCTGATCGAAGGGCTGAATTGCCGAATCCTGCTCCTAGTTATGTTCTTATTAAATAAGAGAATATAAACCAAACTTACTCAGCCTCTTGTCACAGCGACCAATCCAGTGAATCTTCACTATGCTGCCTCCTTTAGTGATGGAAAGGGATAGGTATAGACCGTAGGGCAAGAGTTATATCTGGGGAAAGGCAATTATGATGCGATGAGGCAAGACTTAGGATGCATCGGATGGAGAGGAAAACTGCAGGGGATGGGCACAATGGAAATGTGGAGCTTGTTCAAGGAACAGCTACTGCGTGTCCTTGATAAGTATGTACCTGTCAGGCAGGGAGGAAGTGGTCGAGCAAGGGAACCGTGGTTTACTAAAGCAGTCGAAACACTTGTCAAGAGGAAGAAGGAGGCTTATGTAAAGATGAGACATGAAGGTTCAGTTAGGGTGCTCGAAAGTTACAAGTTAGCTAGGAAGGACCTAAAGAGAGAGCTAAGAAGAGCCAGGAGGGGACATGAGAAATCTTTGGCAGGTAGGATCAAGGATAACCCTGAAGCTTTCTATAGATATTTCAGGAATAACAGAATGACTAGGGTTAGAGTAGGACCAGTCAAGGACACTAGTGGGAAGTTGTGCGTGGAGTCCGAGGAGATAGGAGAGGTGCTAAATGAATATTTTTCGTCCGTATTCACACAGGAAAAAGACAATGTTGTCGAGGAGAATACTGAGATACAGGCTGCTAGACTAGTAGGGCTTGAGGTTCATAAGGAGGAGGTGTTAGCAATTCTGGAAAGTGTGAAAATAGGTAAGTCTCCTGGGCCGGATGGGATTTATCCTAGGATTCTCTGGGAAGCTAGGGACGAGATTGCTGAGCCTTTGGCTTTGATCTTTAAGTCATCTTTGTCTACAGGAATAGTGCCAGAAGACTGGAGGATAGCAAATGTTGTCCTCTTGTTCAAGAAGGGGAGTAGAGACAACCCCGGTAACTATAGGCCAGTGAGCCTTACTTCTGTTGTGGGCAAAATCTTGGAAAGGTTTATAAGAGATTGGATGTATAATCATCTGGAAAGGAATAATTTGATTAGAGATAGTCAACACTGTTTTGTGAAGGGTAGGTCGTGCCTCACAAACCTTATTGAGTTCTTTGAGAAGGTGACCGAACAGATGGATGAGGGTAAAGCAGTTGATGTGGTGTATATGGATTTCATTAAAGCGTTTGATAAGGTTCCCCACGGTAGGCTACTGCAAAAAATACGGAGGCATGGGATTCAGGGTGATTTAGCAGTTTGGATCAGAAATTGGCTAGCTGGAAGAAGACAAAGGGTGGTAGTTGATGGGAAATGTTCAGACTGGAGTCCAGTTACTAGTGGTGTACCGCAAGGATCTGTTTTGGGGCCACTGCTGTTTGTTATTTTTATAAATGACCTGGAGGAGGGCGTAGAAGGATGGGTGAGTAAATTTTCAGATGACACTAAAGTCGGTGGAGTTGTCGACAGTGTGGAAGGATGTTACAAGTTACAGAGGGACATAGATAAGCTGCAGCGCTGGGCTGAGAGGTGGCAAATGGAGTTTAATGCAGAAAAGTGTGAGGTGATTCATTTTGGAAGGAATAACAGGAAGACTGAGTACTGGGCTAATGGTAAGATTCTTGGCAGTGTGGATGAGCAGAGTGATCTCGGTGTCCATGTACATAGATCCCTGAAAGTTGCCACCCAGGTTGAGAGGGTTGTTGAGAAGGCGTATGGCGTGTTAGCTTTTATTGCGGAACACCGCCAAACAGATTAGACAACAATACGATGCCACCTATATGCATACTAAGAACAGGAAGCTTGAGAAACTCGGCATCACCACCAGCAGCAACCAAGCCACCCCCGGTACCACAGTAGAAAACAATACAGGGAAATCTATTGTCAACTTGTTGGACTACACCCTTCAACCAGATGAAATCGGAGTCCTCAGCAGAGGGCTCAATTTCTGCACCACCACCAAAATGGACCCCATCAGTCTCGCGGCAGACACGGAGGAATTCATCAGGCGAATGAGGCTCTGGGAATTCTTCCACAAACCACGAGGCTAACGGCGAACCCAAGCAGACTACCAATGAACCAGAACAGCAGACCGAGAGATCTGCGGTGCGGCAACTGAAGAGGAAAGAGTCGAATTGGACCCCTCCGGAAGGCCGCTATCCTAGACTCGACATGTACGCTCAAGCCGTCAGGAGTCGCGTCAATGCCAAATTCATCAGTCGCATTCACAAGACAGCCCCGAACGTCACCCAAGCACAACGCAATGCCATCCGCGCTCTCAAGACCAACCGCAGCATCGTCATCAAACCAGCAGACAAAGGAGGGGCCACTGTCGTACTGAACAGAACGGACTACTGCAAAGAAGTGTACCGACAACTCAACAACCAAGAACACTACAGCCAGTTACCCGCAGATCCGACCAAGGAACACACCCACCAACTTAACAGACTGATCAAGACCTTGGATCCAGATCTTCAGAGCACCCTACGTGCTCTCATCCCACGTACTCCCCGCATTGGAGATCTCTACTGCCTACCGAAAATACACAAGGCCAACACACCAGGCCGTCCTATCGTTTCAGGCAATGGGACCCTGTGTGAGAACCTCTCTGGCTACATCGAGGGCATCTTGAAACCCATCGTACAAGGTATGCCCAGCTTCTATCGCGACACGACGGACTTCCTACAGAAACTCAGCACCCATGGACCAGTTGAACTAGGAACATTCCTCGTCACAATGGACGTCTCGGCACTCTACACCAGCATCCCCCATGACGACGGCATTGCTGCAACAGCCTCAGTACTCAACACCGACAACTGCCAATCTCCAGACGCAATTCTGCAACTCATCCGCTTCATTCTGGATCACAACGTCTTCACCTTCGACAACAAGTTCTTCATCCGGAACAGCCATGGGGACCGAATTCACACCCCAATACGCCAACACCTTAATGCACAAGTTTTAACAAGACCTACTCACCGCACAGGACCTTCAACCGACGTTATACACCAGATACATCGATGACATTTTTTTTCCTTTGGACCCACGGCGAAGAATCACTGAAACGACTACACGATGACATTAATAAGTTCCATCCAACCATCAGACTCACCATGGACTACTCTCCAAAATCAGTTGCATTCTTGGACAAACTCGTCTCCATCAAGGACGGTCACCTCAGCACTTCGCTTTACCGCAAACCCACGGATAACCTCATGATGCTCCACTTCTCCAGCTTCCACCCTAAACACATTAAAGAAGCCATCCCCTATGGACAAGCGCTCCGTATACACAGGATCTGCTCAGACGAGGAGGAGCGTAACAGACATCTACAGATGTTGAAAGATGCCCTCGCATGAACGGGATGTTGCGCTCGACTCATCAATCGACAGTTCCAACGTGCCACAGCAAAAAACCGCACCGACCTCCTCAGAAGACAAACATGGACACAACCGACAGAGTACTCTTCGTCGTCCAGTACTTTCCCGGAGCGGAGAAACTATGACATCATCTTCACAGCCTTCATGATGATGAACACCTTGCCAAGGTCATCCCCACACCCCCACTACTTGCCTTCAAACAACCGCGCAACCTCAAACAAACCATTGTTTGTAGCAAACTACCCAGTCTTCAGAACAGTGACCACGACACCACACAACCCTGTCATGGCAATCTCTGCAAGACGTGCCAGATCATCAACATGGATACCACCATTACACGTGAGAACACCACCCACCAGGTACACGGTACATACTCGTGCGACTCGGCCAATGTTGTCTACCTCATACGCTGCAGGAAAGGATGTCCCGAAGCGTGGTACATTGGCGAGACCATGCAGACGTTGCGACAACGAATGAACGGACATCATGCGACAAACACCAGGCAGGAATGTTCCCTTCCAGTCGGGGAACACTTCAGCAGTCAAGGGCATTCAGCCTCTGATCTCCGGGTAAGCGTTCTCCAAGGCGGCCTTCAGGACCCGCGACAACGCAGAATCGCCGAGCAGAAACTTATAGCCAAGTTCCGCACACATGAGTGCGGCCTCAACCGGGACCTGGGATTCATGTCGCATTACATTCATCCCCCACCATCTGGCCTGCGAAATCCTACCAACTGTCCTGGCTTGACACAATTCACACCTCTTTAACCTGGGGTTACCCCATCTCTGGATCTGTAAAGATTTAATCACCTGCTAATGCTCGCATTCCTAGCATTGTTTGGCATCTTTGAATTTGTCTATGTATGTGTTTCTGGAACAGACCTCTTCATTCACCTGAGGAAGGAGCAGCGCTCCGAAAGCTAGTGACATCGAAACAAACCTGTTGGACTTTAACCTGGTGTTGTAAGACTTCGTACTGTGCGCACCCCAGTCCAACGCCGGCATCTCCACATCTTAGCTTTTATTGGTAGAGGGATTGAGTTTCGGAGCCATGAGGTCATGTTGCAGCTGTACAAAACTCTGGTGCGGCCGTGTTTGGAGTATTGCGTGCAATTCTGGTCGCCGCATTATAGGAAGGATGTGGAAGCAGTGGAAAGGGTGCAGAGGAGATTTACCAGGATGTTGCCTGGTATGGAGGGAAGATCTTATGAGGGACTTGAGGCTGTTTTCGTTAGAAGAAGGTTCAGAGGTGACTTAATTGAGGCATACAAGATGATCAGAGAATTGGATAGGGTGGAGAGTGAGAGCCTTTTTCCTCGGATGGTGATGTCTAGCACGAGGGGACGTAGCTTTAAATTGAGGGGAGATAGATATAGGACAGATGTCAGAGATCGGTTCTTTACTCAGAGAGTAGTAAGGGTGTGGAATGCCCTGCCTGCAACAGTAGTGGACTCGCCAACACTAAGGGCATTCAAATGGTCATTGGATAGACATATGGACGATAAGGGAATAGTGTAGATGGGCTTTAGAGTGGTTTCACAGGTCGGCGCAACATCGAGGGCCGAAGGGCCTGTACTGCGCTGTAATGTTCTGTGTTCCTTTCTCTGTCTTTCTGAGTGTGAAAGTGTGTCCTGTGAATTGGAATGACCCAGTTTCAGTCTAGTCTGTTAAGTATTACTGGTTATGCTGAATGTTTGATGATCTGTTCCCCATGATCTGTGTTGATTAATGAGTGTGTCGACCTCTCCACTGCTGTGTAGGAAGTATCTGCAGGTGTGTGTGTACAACCTGTCACATATTGGTTTCCAGTTGTTTGACCCTCAGTTGGTGGAAGTTACCAACAGCTCAGAGCTGGACTTTGTCCCGATGAATTCCCTCAACCAGCAGGTAAGCTTCTTATTGGCTGTTTCACAACATTTCAATCTTTACTTCACGCTCTCTCACCCTTTCCCTCTCCCCCCCCCGAGCCCCCTCTCCTCCTCCCCTTCCCTCTCCCTCTCCACTCCCCCCTCTCCCCCTCCCCTCCCCCCTCTCCCCCTCCCCTCCCCCCTCTCCCTCTCCCCCTCTCCCTCCCTTCCCCTCCCCCTCTCCCTCCCTTCCCCTCCCCCCCTCACCCTCTCACCTCCCCCCTCTCCCTCCCTTCCCTCCCCCCCCCCCCCCCCCTCTCCCCCCCACCCCCCTCCCACGACAGCACCATCTATCCAAATCATCAGTTTATCCCATTCTTGGACAAGAGATGTAAAAGTTTTGACTTTCACGATCTTCGGCATTGTTCCCATTGGGGAGAGTGGGCCAATCGTAGTTCCCATTGGGGAGAGTGGGCCAATCGTAGTTCCCATTGGGGAGAGTGGGCCAATCGTAGTTCCCATTGGGGAGAGTGGGCCAATCATAGTTCCCATTGGGGAGAGTGGGCCAATCGTAGTTCCCATTGGGGAGAGTGGGCCAATCGTAGTTCCCATTGGGGAGAGTGGGCCAATCGTAGTTCCCATTGGGGAGAGTGGGCCAATCGTAGTTCCCATTGGGGAGAGTGGGCCAATCGTAGTTCCCATTGGGGAGAATGGGCCAATCGTAGTTCCCATTGGGGAGAATGGGCCAATCGTAGTTCCCATTGGGGTGAATGGGCCAATCGTAGTTCCCATTGGGGAGAATGGGCCAATCGTAGTTCCCATTGGGGAGAATGGGCCAATCGTAGTTCCCATTGGGGAGAGTGGGCCAATCGTAGTTCCCATTGGGGAGAGTGGGCCAATCGTAGTTCCCATTGGGGAGAATGGGCCAATCGTAGTTCCCATTGGGGAGAATGGGCCAATCGTAGTTCCCATTGGGGTGAATGGGCCAATCGTAGTTCCCATTGGGGAGAATGGGCCAATCGTAGTTCCCATTGGGGAGAATGGGCCAATCGTAGTTCCCATTGGGGTGAATGGGCCAATCGTAGTTCCCATTGGGGAGAATGGGCCAATCGTAGTTCCCATTGGGGAGAGTGGGCCAATCGTAGTTCCCATTGGGGAGAGTGGGCCAATCGTAGTTCCCATTGGGGAGAGTGGGCCAATCGTAGTTCCCATTGGGGAGAATGGGCCAATCGTAGTTCCCATTGGGGAGAATGGGCCAATCGTAGTTCCCATTGGGGTGAATGGGCCAATCGTAGTTCCCATTGGGGAGAATGGGCCAATCGTAGTTCCCATTGGGGAGAATGGGCCAATCGTAGTTCCCATTGGGGTGAATGGGCCAATCGTAGTTCCCATTGGGGAGAATGGGCCAATCGTAGTTCCCATTGGGGAGAATGGGCCAATCGTAGTTCCCATTGGGGAGAATGGACCAATCATGTAGAGATGATGAGAAGGTTGATGCTAAGAGGCTTCTTCCATTGGCTGCAAACTCTGGACCACAGGTGACCGGTCAGGACCTCAGAATAAGGGTGGGTCATTCTGGAGGGGAATGAGGAGAGGTTGCAGGGTGGAATGAGGAGAGGTTCCGGAGCGGAATGAGGAGAGGTTCCGGAGCGGAATGAGGAGAGGTTCCGGAGCAGAATGAGGAGAGGTTGCGGAGCGGAATGAGGAGCGGTTCCGGAGGGGGATGAGGAGCGGTTCCGGAGCGGGATGAGGAGAGGTTCCGGCGCGGGATGAGGAGCGGTTCCGGAGCGGAATGAGGAGCGGTTCCGGAGCGGGATGAGGTGCGGTTCCGGAGGGAGATGAGGAGAGGTTCCGGAGGGGGATGAGGAGCGGTTCCGGAGGGGGATGAGGAGCGGTTCCGGAGCGGGATGAGGAGCGGTTCTGGAGGGGGATGAGGAGAGGTTCCGGAGCGGGATGAGGAGCGGTTCCGGAGCGGGATGAGGAGCGGTTCCGGAGGGGGATGAGGAGCGGTTCCAGAGCGGGATGAGGAGCGGTTCCGGAGGGGGATGAGGAGCGGTTCCAGAGCGGGATGAGGAGCGGTTCCGGAGGGAGATGAGGAGTGGTTCCGGAGGGAGATGAGCGGTTCCGGAGGGGGATGAGGTGCGGTTCCGGAGGGGGATGAGGAGCGGTTCCGGAGGGGGATGAGGAGCGGTTCCGGAGCGGGATGAGGAGCGGTTCTGGAGGGGGATGAGGAGAGGTTCCGGAGCGGGATGAGGAGCGGTTCCGGAGGGGGATGAGGAGCGGTTCCAGAGCGGGATGAGGAGCGGTTCCGGAGGGGGATGAGGAGCGGTTCCAGAGCGGGATGAGGAGCGGTTCCGGAGGGGGATGAGGAGCGGTTCCGGAGCGGGATGAGGAGCGGTTCCGGAGGGGGATGAGGAGCGGTTCCGGAGGGGGATGAGGAGCGGTTCCGGAGGGGGATGAGGAGCGGTTCCGGAGCGGGATGAGGAGCGGTTCCGGAGGGAGATGAGGAGCGGTTCCGGAGGGAGATGAGGAGCGGTTCCGGAGCGGGATGAGGAGCGGTTCCGGAGGGGGATGAGGAGCGGTTCCGGAGGGGGATGAGGAGCGGTTCCGGAGGGGGATGAGGAGCGGTTCCGGAGCGGGATGAGGAGTGGTTCCGGAGCGGTTCCGGAGCGGGATGAGGAGCGGTTCCGGAGGGGGATGAGGAGCGGTTCCGGAGGGGGATGAGGAGCGGTTCCGGAGCTGGATGAGGAGCGGTTCCGGAGCGGGATGAGGAGCGGGATGAGGAGCGGTTCCGGAGGGAGATGAGGAGCGGTTCCGGAGGGAGATGAGCGGTTCCGGAGGGGGATGAGGTGCGGTTCCGGAGGGGGATGAGGAGCGGTTCCGGAGGGAGATGAGGAGCGGTTCCGGAGGGAGATGAGGAGCGGTTCCGGAGCGGGATGAGGAGCGGTTCCGGAGGGGGATGAGGAGCGGTTCCGGAGGGGGATGAGGAGCGGTTCCGGAGGGGGATGAGGAGCGGTTCCGGAGCGGGATGAGGAGTGGTTCCGGAGCGGTTCCGGAGGGGGATGAGGAGCGGTTCCGGAGGGGGATGAGGAGCGGTTCCGGAGCGGGATGAGGAGCGGTTCCGGAGGGAGATGAGGAGCGGTTCCGGAGGGAGATGAGGAGCGGTTCCGGAGCGGGATGAGGAGCGGTTCCGGAGGGGGATGAGGAGCGGTTCCGGAGGGGGATGAGGAGCGGTTCCGGAGGGGGATGAGGAGCGGTTCCGGAGCGGGATGAGGAGTGGTTCCGGAGTGGTTCCGGAGCGGTTCCGGAGCGGGATGAGGAGCGGTTCCGGAGGGGGATGAGGAGCGGTTCCGGAGGGGGATGAGGAGCGGTTCCGGAGCGGGATGAGGAGCGGTTCCGGAGCGGGATGAGGAGCGGTTCCGGAGCGGGATGAGGAGCGGTTCCGGAGGGAGATGAGGAGCGGTTCCGGAGGGAGATGAGCGGTTCCGGAGGGGGATGAGGTGCGGTTCCGGAGGGAGATGAGGAGCGGTTCCGGAGGGAGATGAGGAGCGGTTCCGGAGGGAGATGAGGAGCGGTTCCGGAGGGAGATGAGGAGCGGTTCCGGAGCGGGATGAGGAGCGGTTCCGGAGGGGGATGAGGAGCGGTTCCGGAGGGGGATGAGGAGCGGTTCCGGAGGGGGATGTGGAGCGGTTCCGGAGCGGGATGAGGAGTGGTTCCGGAGCGGTTCCGGAGCGGGATGAGGAGCGGTTCCGGAGGGGGATGAGGAGCGGTTCCGGAGGGGGATGAGGAGCGGTTCCGGAGCTGGATGAGGAGCGGTTCCGGAGCGGGATGAGGAGCGGTTCCGGAGCGGGATGAGGAGCGGTTCCGGAGGGAGATGAGGAGCGGTTCCGGAGGGAGATGAGCGGTTCCGGAGGGGGATGAGGTGCGGTTCCGGAGGGGGATGAGGAGCGGTTCCGGAGGGAGATGAGGTTCCGGAGGGAGATGAGGAGCGGTTCCGGAGGGAGATGAGGAGCGGTTCCGGAGGGGGATGAGGAGCGGTTCCGGAGCGGGATGAGGAGCGGTTACGGAGCGGGAGGAGGAGCGGTTCCGGAGCGGGAGGAGGAGCGGTTCCGGAGGGAGATGAGGAGCGGTTCCGGAGGGAGATGAGGAGCGGTTCCGGAGCGGGATGAGGAGCGGTTCCGGAGCGGGATGAGGAGCGGTTCCGGAGGGGGATGAGGAGCGGTTCCGGAGGGGGATGAGGAGCGGTTCCGGAGCGGGATGAGGAGCGGTTCCGGGGCGGGATGAGGAGCGGTTCCGGAGCGGTTCCGGAGCGGGATGAGGAGCGGTTCCGGAGCGGGATGAGGAGCGGTTCCGGAGGGGGATGAGGAGCGGTTCCGGAGGGAGATGAGGAGCGGTTCCGGAGGGGGATGAGGAGAGGTTCCGGAGGGAGATGAGGAGAGGTTCCGGAGGGAGATGAGGAGAGGTTCCGGAGGGAGATGAGGAGCGGTTCCGGAGGGAGATGAGGAGCGGTTCCGGAGCGGGATGAGGAGCGGTTCCGGAGGGGGATGAGGAGCGGTTCCGGAGCGGGATGAGGAGCGGTTCCGGAGCGGGATGAGGAGCGGTTCCGGAGCGGTTCCGGAGCGGGAGGAGGAGCGGTTCCGGAGCGGGAGGAGGAGCGGTTCCGGAGCGGGAGGAGGAGCGGTTCCGGAGCGGGAGGAGGAGCGGTTCCGGAGCGGGAGGAGGAGCGGTTCCGGAGCGGGAGGAGGAGCGGTTCCGGAGCGGGAGGAGGAGCGGTTCCGGAGCGGGAGGAGGAGCGGTTCCGGAGCGGGAGGAGGAGCGGTTCCGGAGCGGGAGGAGGAGCGGTTCCGGAGCGGGAGGAGGAGCGGTTCCGGAGCGGGAGGAGGAGCGGTTCCGGAGCGGGAGGAGGAGCGGTTCCGGAGCGGGAGGAGGAGCGGTTCCGGAGCGGGAGGAGGAGCGGTTCCGGAGCGGGAGGAGGAGCGGTTCCGGAGCGGGAGGAGGAGCGGTTCCGGAGCGGGATGAGGAGAGGTTTCTAAATTCAGAGGGTGGTGATTCTGTGGGGTTTTCTGGAGATTGGAAGCTCAATTGTTTAATATATTCAAGGCAGAGATTGCTAGATTGTTGGACCTGGGCAGTGGGAGGATGTGGGGACAGGACACAACGTGGAGTTAATGTTGAGGTTCAGCCACATAATCACCTTGAATGTTTAAGCAGATTGGAAGATAATCCGGCCGACTTCAGCTCCTCTATCTCAATATTTGAAATTCGAGCTAGTCACTGCCCCTTGCTTTCCCGTCCCCCTCACCACCTCAGTATTCTGGGTCAGGAGAATTATCTGCGTTCAGCTCGATTATCCTAGATTAATACTGATGGGCAGTAGGTGGGGAGAGATTAACATTGGCAATCCATACATTCCCAATTGCGCATGAGGAGCCCATTTGCCCATCGGGTCTGCACCGAAGTTCTGAAAGAGCACCTTATCTGAGTCCACTCGTCCACCCTATCCCCCTAACCCCACCAAACCTGCATATCTTTGGACTGTGGGAGGAAACTGGAGCACGCGCAGATACGGGGAGAATGTGCAGACTCCACACAGTCAATGACTGCATGTTTAATGTGATCTATATGTGCTCTGTTGTACTGTGTTAGTGCATGTACAGCAAGCAAGCCACCTTCTTCCTGTGGGAGTTCAAGTGGAGCCAGGAGCCAGGGGCCTCGCTGCACTGCCAATTCAGTGTGTCCTTCACACCACTTACAGGCCAAGAACTTGGATTGATGAAACCGTTCACCTACGAGCTCAAACTCGACAATTTCTGTGTAAGTTGTAGCAATTCATGAATCCGGGTCTTCAGCACCGACTGTGAGGAACTAACCCTAGTGTGTGTTGAGAATCGGTACAGATCACCATGAACGTTTCCTTGTGTTTACTGCAAAGCCCACCTCCTTTGAGTCCTTGACAATTTTTTGGATTTTCCCACTGTTTTTCTTTGCGTTTGAAGGATCCCTTTTTCCAAATTACACTGGCTCACTCTTTGCTAACAATGTATGTTTGTAATGCACTTGCCGTTCCCGTGACACTTTGCTGGCAGTACAGACACTGTACAGTGCAGTAAACCTGTCCCCGGACGCTGTACAGTGCAGTAAGCCTGTCCCCAGACACTGTACAGTGCAGGAACCATGTCCCAGACACTGTACAGTGCAGTAACCATGTCCCCGGACACTGTACAGAGCAATAAGCCTGACCCCAGACACAGTACACTGCAGTAACGGCGTACAGTGCAGTGACCGGGTCCCCGGACACTGTACAATGCAGTAACCGTGTCCCCGGACACTGTGCAGTGCAGTAACCGTGTCCCCGGACACTGTGCAGTGCAGTAACCGGGACCACGGACACTGTACAGTGCAGTAACCGTGTCCCCGGACACTGTACAGTGCAGGAACCGTGTCCCCGGACACTGTACAGTGCAGTAACCGTGTCCCCGGACGCTCTGCAGTGCAGTAACCGTGTCCCTGGACACTGTACAGTTCAGTGACCGTGTCCCCGGACACTGTACAGTGCAGTAACCGGATCCCCGGACACTGTACAGCGCAGTAAGCCTGTTCCCGGACACTGTACAGTGCAGTGACGGTGTCCCCGGACACTGTACAGTGCAGGAAGCCTGTCCCCGGGCACTGTACAGTGCAGGAAGCCTGTCCCCGGACACTGTACAGTGCAGTAACCGGGTCCCCGGACACTGTACAGCGCAATAAGTCTGTCCCCGGACACTGTAAAGCGCAGAAACCGGGTCCCTGGACACTTTACAGTGCAGTAACCGGGTCCCCGGACACTGTACAGTGCAGTAACCGGGTCCCCGGACACTGTACAGTGCAGTAACCGGGTCCCCGGACACTGTACAGTGCAGTAACCGGGTCCCCGGACACTGTACAGTGCAGTAACCGGGTCCCCGGACACTGTACAGTGCAGTAACCGGGTCCCCGGACACTGTACAGTGCAGTAACCGGGTCCCCGGACACTGTACAGTGCAGTAACCGGGTCCCCGGACACTGCACAGTGCAGTAACCGGGTCCCCGGACACTGTACAGAGCAGTAAGCCTGTCCCCGGACACTGTACAGTGCATAAGCCTGTCCCCGGACACTGTACAGTGCAGTAACCGGGTCCCCGGACACTGTACAGTGCATAAGCCTGTCCCCGGACACTGTACAGTGCAGTAACCGGGTCCCCGGAAACTGTACAGTGCAGTAAGCCTGTCCCCGGATACTGTACGGTGCAGTAACCGGGTCCCCGGACACTGTACAGTGTACTAACCGGGTCCCCGGACGCTGAACAGTGCAGTAAGCCTGTCCCCGGACACTGTACAGTGCAGTAACCGGGGATCCGGACACTGTACAGTGCAGTAATCGGGTCCCCGGACACTGTGCAGTGCAGTAACCGGGTCCCCGGACGCTGAACAGTGCAGTAAGCCTGTCCCCGGACACTGTACAGTGCAGTAAGCCTGTCCCCGGACACTGTACAGTGCAGTAACCGGGTCCCCGGACACTGTACAGTGCAGTAAGCCTGTCCCCGGACACTGTACAGTGCAGTAAGCCTGTCCCCGGACACTGTACAGTGCAGTAAGCCTGTCCCCGGACACTGTACAGTGCAGTAAGCCTGTCCCCGGACACTGTACAGTGCAGTAAGCCTGTCCCCGGACACTGTACAGTGCAGTAAGCCTGTCCCCGGACACTGTACAGTGCAGTAAGGCTGTCCCCGGACACGGTACAGTGCAGTAACCGGGTCCCCGGACACTGTACAGTGCAGTAACCGGATCCCCGGACACTGTAGAGTGCAGTAACCGGGTCCCCGGACACTGCACAGTGCAGTAAGGCTGTCCCCGGACACTGTACAGTGCAGTAACCGGATCCACGGACACTGTACAGTGCAGTAACCGGATCCCGGGACACTGTACAGTGCAGCAACCGGGTCCCCGGACACTGTACAGTGCAGCAACCGGGTCCCCGGACACTGCACAGTGCAGTAACCGGGTCCCCGGACACTGTACAGTGCAGGAACCGGGTCCCCGGACACTGTACAGTGCAGTAAACCTGTCCCCGGACACTGAACAGTGCAGTAAGCCTGTCGCCGGACACTGTACAGTGCAGTAACCGGGTCCCCGGACACTGTACAGTGCAGTAACCGGGTCCCCGGACACTGTACAGTGCAGAAACCGGGTCCCCGGACACTGTACAGTGCAGTAACCGGGTCCCCGGACACTGTACAGTGCAGTAACCGGGTCCCCGGACACTGTACAGTGCAGTAAGCCTGTCCCCGGACACTGTACAGTGCAGTTACGGTGTACAGTGCAGTAACCGGATCCCCGGACACCGTGCAGTGCAGTGACGGTGTACAGTGCAGTAACCGGGTCCCCGGACACTGTACAGTGCAGTAACCGGGTCCCCGGACACTGTACAGTGCAGTAACCGGGTCCCCGGACACTGTACAGCGCAATAAGTCTGTCCCCGGACACTGTACAGCGCAGAAACCGGGTCCCCGGACACTGTACAGTGCAGTAACCGGGTCCCCGGACACTGTACAGTGCAGTAGGCCTGTCCCCGGACACTGTACAGTGCAGTAAGCCTGTCCCCGGACACTGTACAGTGCAGTAAGCCTGTCCCCGGACACTGTACAGTGCAGTAACCGGGTGCCCGGACACTGTACAGTGCAGTAAGCCTGTCCCCGGACACTGTACAGTGCAGTAACCGGGTCCCCGGACACTGTACAGTGCAGTAACCGGGTCCCCGGACACTGTACAGTGCAGTAGGCCTGTCCCCGGAAACTGTACAGTGCAGTAGGCCTGTCCCCGGACACTATACAGTGCAGTAGGCCTGTCTTCGGACACTGTACTGTGCAATAACCGGGTCCCCGGAAACTGTACAGTGCAGTAAGCCTGTCCCCGGACACTGTACGGTGCAGTAACCGGGTCCCCGGACACTGTACAGTGTAGTAACCGGGTCCCCGGACGCTGAACAGTGCAGTAAGCCTGTCCCCGGACACTGTACAGTGCAGGAAGCCTGTCCCCGGACACTGTACAGTGCAGTAACCGGGGATCCGGACACTGTACAGTGCAGTAACCGGGTCCCCGGACACTGAACAGTGCAGTAAGCCTGTCCCCGGACACTGTACAGTGCAGTAACCGGGGATCCGGACACAGTACAGTGCAGTAAGCCTGTCCCCGGACGCTGAACAGTGCAGTAAGCCTGTCCCCGGACACTGTACAGTGCAGTAAGCCTGTCCCTGGACACTGTACAGTGCAGTAACCGGGTCCCCGGACACTGTACAGTGCAGTAAGCCTGTCCCCGGACACTGTACAGTGCAGTAACCGGGTCCCCGGACACTGTACAGTGCAGTAAGCCTGTCCCCGGACACTGTACAGTGCAGTAACCGGGTCCCCGGACACTGTACAGTGCAGTAACCGGGTCCCCGGACACTGTACAGTGCAGTAAGCCTGTCCTCGGACACTGTACAGTGCAGTAACCGGGTCCCCGGACACTGTACAGTGCATTAACCGGGTCCCCGGACACTGTACAGTGCAGCAAGTCTGTCCCCGGACATGTACAGTGTGGTAACCATGTCCCCGGACATTGTACAGTGCAGTAAGTCTGTCCCCGGACACTGTACAGTGCAGTAACCGGATCCCCGGACACTGTACAGCGCAGTAAGCCTGTCCCCGGACACTGTACAGTGCAGTAAGGCTGTCCCCGGACACGGTACAGTGCAATAACCGGATCCCCGGACACTGTACAGTGCAGTAACCGGGGATCCAGACACTGTACAGTGCAGTAACCGGGTCCCCGGACACTGTGCAGTGCAGTAAGGCTGTCCCCGGACACTGTACAGTGCAGTAACCGGATCCCCGGACACTGTACAGTGCAGTAACCGGGGATCCGGACGCTGTACAGTGCAGTAACCGGATCCCCGGACACTGTACAGTGCAGTAACCGGATCCCCGGACACTGTACAGTGCAGCAACCGGGTCCCCGGACACTGTACAGTGCAGCAACCGGGCCCCCGGACACTGCACAGTGCAGTAAACCTGTCCCCGGACACTGAACAGTGCAGTAAGCCTGTCGCCGGACACTGTACAGTGCAGTAACCGGGTCCCCGGACACTGTACAGTGCAGTAACCGGGTCCCCGGACACTGTACAGTGCAGTAACCGGGTCCCCGGACACTGTACAGTGCAGTAACCGGGTCCCCGGACACTGTACAGTGCAGTAACCTGGTCCCTGGACACTGTACAGTGCAGTTACGGTGTACAGTGCAGTAACCGGATCCCCGGACACCGTGCAGTGCAGTGACGGTGTACAGTGCAGTAACCGGGTCCCCGGACACTGTACAGTGCAGTAACCGGGTCCCCGGACACTGTACAGTGCAGTAAGCCTGTCCCCGGACACTGTACAGTGCAGTTACGGTGTACAGTGCAGTAACCGGATCCCCGGACACCGTGCAGTGCAGTGACGGTGTACAGTGCAGTAACCGGGTCCCCGGACACTGTACAGTGCAGTAACCGGGTCCCCGGACACTGCACAGTGCAGTAACCGGGTCCCCGGACACTGTACAGTGCAGTAAGCCTGTCCCCGGACACTGTACAGTGCAGTAACCGGGTCCCCGGACACTGTACAGTGCAGTAACCGGGTCCCCGGACACTGTACAGTGCAGTAAGCCTGTCCCCGGACACTGTACAGTGCAGTAGGCCTGTCTTCGGACACTGTACTGTGCAATAACCGGGTCCCCGTAAACTGTACAGTGCAGTAAGCCTGTCCCCGGACACTGTACGGTGCAGTAACCGGGTCCCCGGACACTGTACAGTGTAGTAACCGGGTCCCCGGACACTGTACAGTGCAGTAACCGGGTCCCCGGACACTGTGCAGTGCTGTAAGCCTGTCCCCGGACACTGTACGGTGCAGTAACCGGGTCCCCGGACACTGTACAGTGTAGTAACCGGGTCCCCGGACACTGTACAGTGCAGTAACCGGGTCCCCGTAAACTGTACAGTGCAGTAAGCCTGTCCCCGGACAGTGTACAGTGCAGTAACCGGGTCCCCGGACACAGTACAGTGCAGGAAGCCTGTCCCCGGACACTGTACAGTGCAGTAACCGGGTCCCGGGACACTGTACAGTGCAGGAAGCCTGTCCCCGGACACTGTACAGTGCAGTAAGCCTGTCCCCGGACACTGTACAGTGCAGTAAGCCTGTCCCCGGACACTGTACAGTGCAGTAAGCCTGTCCCCGGACACTGTACAGTGCAGTAAGCCTGTCCCCGGACACTGTACAGTGCAGTAACCGGGTCCCCGGACACTGTACAGTGCAGCAAGTCTGTCCCCGGACATGTACAGTGTGGTAACCATGTCCCCGGACATTGTACAGTGCAATAAGTCTGTCCCCGGACACTGTACAGTGCAGTAACCGGATCCCCGGACACTGTACAGCGCAGTAAGCCTGTCCCCGGACACTGTACAGTGCAGTGACGGTGTCCCCGGACACTGTACAGTGCAGTAAGCCTGTCCTCGGACACTGTACAGTGCAGTAACCGGGTCCCCGGACACTGTACAGTGCAGTAAGCCTGTCCCCGGACACTGTACAGTGCAGTAACCGGGTCCCCGGAAACTGTACAGTGCAGTAAGCCTGTCCCCGGACACTGTACAGTGCAGTAAGCCTGTCCCCGGACACTCTACAGTGCAGTAAGCCTGTCCCCGGACACTGTACCGTGCAGTAAGCCTGTCCCTGGACACTGTGCAGTGCAGTAAGCCTCTCCCCGGACACTGTACAGTGCAGTAAGGCTGTCCCCGGACACTGTACAGTGCAGTAAGCCTGTCCCCGGACACTGTACAGTGCAGTAAGGCTGTCCCCGGACACGGTACAGTGCAATAACCGGATCCCCGGACACTGTACAGTGCAGTAAGCCTGTCCCCGGACACTGTACAGTGCAGTAAGCCTGTCCCCGGACACTGTACAGTGCAGTAAGCCTGTCCCCGGACACTGTACAGTGCAGTAACCGGGTCCCCGGACACTGTACAGTGCAGTAACCAGGTCCCCGGACACTGTGCAGTGCAGTAAGGCTGTCCCCGGACACTGTACAGTGCAGTAAGCCTGTCCCCGGACACTGTACAGTGCAGTAAGGCTGTCCCCGGACACGATACAGTGCAATAACCGGATCCCCGGACACTGTACTGTGCAGTAACCGGGGATCCGGACACTGTACAGTGCAGTAACCAGGTCCCCGGACACTGTGCAGTGCAGTAAGGCTGTCCCCGGACACTGTACAATGCAGTAACCGGATCCCCGGACACTGTACAGTGCAGTAACCGGGTCCCCGGACACTGTACAGTGCAGCAACCGGGTCCCCGGACACTGCACAGTGCAGTAAACCTGTCCGCGGACACTGTACAGTGCAGTAACCGGGTCCCCGGACACTGTACAGTGCAGAACCGGGTCCCCGGACACTGTACAGTGCAGTAACCGGGTCCCCGGACACTGTACAGTGCAGTAAGCCTGTCCCCGGACACTGTACAGTGCAGTTACGGTGTACAGTGCAGTAACCGGATCCCCGGACACCGTGCAGTGCAGTAAGCCTGTCCCCAGACACTGTACAGTGCTGTAAGCCTGTACCTGGACACTGTACAGTGCAGTTACGGTGTACAGTTCAGTAACCGGATCCCCGGACACTGTACAGTGCAGTGACGGTGTACAGTGCAGTGACCGTGTCCCCGGACACTGTACAGTGCAGTATCCCGGTCTCCGGACACCGTGCAGTGCAGTAAGCCTGTCCCCGGACACTGTACAGTGCAGTAACCGGGTCCCCGGACGTAGTACAGTGCAGTAAGCCTGTCCCCGGACACTGTACAGTGCAGTAACCGGGTCCCCGGACGTTGTACAGTGCAGTAAGCCTGTCCCCAGACACTGTACAGTGCAGTAACCGGGTCCCCGGACACCGCACAGTGCAGTCAGCCTGTCCCCGGACACTGTACAGTGCAGTAAGCCTGTCCCCGGACACTGTACGGTGCAGTATCCCGGTCCCCGGACACTGTACAGTGCAGTCAGCCTGTCCCCGGACACTGTACAGTGCAGTAACCGGGTCCCCGGATACTGTACAGTGCAGTAAGCCTGTCCCCGGACACTGTACAGTGCAGTAAGCCTGTCCCCGGACACTGAACAGTGCAGTAAGCCTCTCCCCGGACACTGTACAGTGCAGTAACCGGGTCCCCGGACACTGTACAGCGCAGTCAGCCTGTCCCCGGACACTGTACAGTGCAGTGACCATGTCCCCGGGCACTGTACAGTGCAGTATCCCGGTCCCCGGACATGTACAGTGCAGTAACCGGGTCCCCGGACACCGTACAGTGCAGTAAGCCTGTCCCCGGACACTGTACAGTGCAGCAACAGTGTCCCCGGTAACACAGTAACTGTGTTCTCTCTTTTCAGACATTGTACGATGTTAAAGCTGAAATATTCCCACCATTCGGAGCGGAGATGTGTAAAACAGGAACACTGTGTAACTTGGAAGTATCGATTGTCCGACTCTCTGAGCTCACGGAGGTGGATAAGGATGAAGCTTTAGTGGATTGTGATGGGTATTGTACCACAAAGTTGATGTATGAAGGTATGGTGTGTCCCCTCCATTTTAACCAATATGCCTCAGTGTTTTGAGCTTCATGGCTGCTTGTACCAGTGTCTGCCTCTGGACCAGTGTCTGCCTCTGGACCAGTGTCTGCCTCTGGACCAGTGTCTGCCTCTGGACCAGTGCCTGCCTCTGGACCAGTGCCTGCCTCTGGACCACTGCCTGCGTGAAATAAGTATTCTTGAACGAGTACTTTTCTTCTGTATTTACGAATGAGAGGGGCCATATTGTTGGAGAGAACAATGTGAAACAGATTGGTAAGCTCGAGGAAATACTTGTTAGGAAGGAAGATGTGTTGGGCATTTTGAAAAACTTGAGGATGGGCAAGTCCCCCGGGCCTGTCGGGATATATCCAAGGATTCTATGGGAAGCAAGAGATGAAATTGCAGAGCCGTTGGCAATGATCTTTTCGTCCTCACTGTCAACAGGGGTGGTACCAGGGGATTGGAGAGTGGCGAATGTCGTGCCCCTGTTCAAAAAAGGAACTAGGGATAACCCTGGGAATTATAGGCCAGTTAGTCTTACTTTGGTGGTAGGCAAAGTAATGGAAAGGGTACTGAAGGATAGGATTTCTGAGCATCTGGAAAGACACTGCTTGATTAGGGATAGTCAGCACGGATTTGTGAGGGGTAGGTCTTGCCTTACAAATCTTATTGAATTCTTTGAGGAGGTGACCAAGCAAGTGGATGAAGGTAAAGCAGTGGATGTAGAGTACATGGATTTTAGTAAGGCATTTTATAAGGTTCCCCATGATAGGCTTATGCAGAAAGTAAGGAGGAATGGGATAGTGGGAAATTTGACCAGTTGGATAACAAACTGGCTAACCGATAGGAGTCAGAGAGTGGTGGTGGATGGCAAATATTCAGCCTGGATCCCAGTTACCAGTGGCGTACCGCAGGGATCAGTTCTGGGTCCTCTGCTGTTTGTGATTTTCATTAATGATTTGGATGAGGGAGTTGACGGGTGGGTCAGTAAATTTGCAGACGATACGAAGATTGGTGGAGTTGTGGATAGTAAGGAGGGCTGTTGTCGGCTGCAAAGAGACATAGATAGGATGCAGAGCTGGGCTGAGAAGTGGCAGATGGAGTTTAACCCTGAAAAGTGTGAGGTTGTCCATTTTGGAAGGACAAATATGAATGCGGAATACAAGGTTAACGGTAGAGTTGTTGGCAATGTGGAGGAGCAGAGAGATCTTGGGGTCTATGTTCATAGATCTTTTGAAAGTTGCCACTCAAGTGGATAGAGCTGTGAAGAAGGCGTATGGTGTGCTAGCGTGCAGAGGGATTGAATTTAAGAGCCGTGAGGTGATGATGCAGCTGTACAAAACCTTGGTAAGGCCACATTTGGAGTACTGTGTACAGTTCTGGTCACCTCATTTTAGGAAGGATGTGGAAGCTTTGGAAAAGGTGCAAAGGAGATTTACCAGGATGTTGCCTGGAATGGAGAGTAGGTCTTACGAGGAAAGGTTGAGGGTGCTAGGCCTTTTCTCATTAGAAAGGAGAAGGATGCGGGGTGACTTGATAGAGGTCTATAAGATGATCAGGGGAATAGATAGAGTAGACAGTCAGAGACTTTTTCCCCGGGTGGAACAAACCATTACAAGGGGACATAAATTTAAGGTGAATGGTGGAAGATATAGGGGGGATGTCAGGGGTAGGTTCTTTACCCAGAGAGTAGTGGGGGCATGGAATGCACTGCCTGTGGAAGTAGTTGAGTCGGAAACATTAGGGACCATCAAGTGGCTATTGGATAGGTACATGGATTACGGTAAAATGATATAGTGTAGATTTATTTGTTCTTAAGGGCAGCACGGTAGCATTGTGGATAGCACAATGCTTCACAGCTCCAGGGTCCCAGGTTCGATTCCGGCTTGGGTCACTGTCTGTGCGGAGTCTGCACGTCCTCCCTGTGTCTGCGTGGGTTTCCTCCGGGTGCTCCGGTTTCCTCCCACAGTCCAAAGATGTGCAGGTTAGGTGAATTGGCCAATGATAAATTGCCCTTAATGTCCAAAATTGCCCTTGGTGTTGGGTGGAGGTGTTGAGTTTGGGTAGGGTGCTCTTTCCAGGAGCCGGTGCAGACTCAAAGGGCCGAACGGCCTCCTTCTGCACTGTAAATTCAATGATAATCTATGATTAATCTAGGACAAAGGTTCGGCACAACATCGTGGGCCGAAGGGCCTGTTCTGTGCTGTATTTTCTATGTTCTATCTCTTCCAGACCTTGTATCTTAATTTCTCAGATTCTAAATCACTTCCTTTTCCTTTGTCACGCTCATCATCAACCCCCAAGCTTCCAAAAAAACTTTATTCTGTATCTAACCCTGTGCTGTGTAAACCTGTCCTGGGAGTGTTTGATGGGGACAGTGTAGAGGGAGCTTTACTCTGTATCTAACCCTGTGCTGTACCTGTCCTGGGAGTGTTTGATGGGGACAGTGTAGAGGGAGCTTTACTCTGTATCTGACACCATGCTGTACCTGTCCTGGGAGTGTTTGATGGGGACAGTGTAGAGGGAGCTTTACTCTGTATCTAACCCTGTGCTGTACCTGTTCTGGGAGTGTTTAATGGGGATAGTGTAGAGGGGTCTTTACTCTGTATCTAACCCCGTGCTGTACCTGTCCTGGGAGTGTTTGATGGGGACAGTGTCGAGGGAGCTTTACTCTGTATCTAACCCTGTGCTGTACCTGTCCTGTGGGTGTTTGATGGGGACAGTGTAGAGGGAGCTTTACTCTGTATCTAACCCCGTGCTGTACCTGTCCCGGGAATGTTTGGTGGGGACAGTGTAGAGGGAACTTTACTCTACTCTGTATCTAACCCGTGCTGTACCTGTCCTGGGAGTGTTTGATGGGGACACTGTAGAGGGAGCTTTAATCTGTATCTAACCCCGTGCTGTACCAGTTCTGGGAGTGTTTGATGGGGACAGTGTAGATGGAGCTTTACTCTGTATCTAACCCCGTGCTGTACCTGTCCTGGGAATGTTTGGTGGGGACAGTGTCGAGGGAGCATTACTCTGTCTCTAACCCGTGCTGTACCTGTCCTGGGAGTGTTTGATGGGAACAGTGCAGAGGGAGCTTTAATCTGTATCTAACCCTGTGCTGTACCTGTCCTGGGAGTGTTTGATGGGGACAGTGTAGAGGGAGCTTTACTCTGTATCTAACCGGGTGCTGTACCTGTCCTGGGAGTGTTTGATGGGGACAGTGTAGAGGGAGCTTTACTCTGTATCTAACCCCGTGCTGTACCTGTCCTGGGAGTGTTTGATGGGGACAGTGTAGATGGAGCTTTACTCTGTATCTAACCCCGTGCTGTACCTGTCCTGGGAGCGTTTGATGGGGACAGTGTAGAGGGAGCTTTACTCTGTATCTAACCCCGTGCTGTACCTGTCCTGGGAGTGTTTGATGGGGACAGTGTAGATGGAGCTTTACTCTGTATCTAACCCCGTGCTGTACCTGTCCTGGGAGTGTTTGATGGGGACAGTGTAGAGGGAGCTTTACTCTGTGTCTCACCCCGTGCTGTACCTGTCCTGGGAGTGTTTGATGGGGACAGTGTAGATGGGGCTTTACTCTGTATCTAACCCCGTGCTGTACCTGTCCTGGGAGTGTTTGATGGGGACACTGTAGAGGGAGCTTTACTCTGTATCGATCCCCGTGCTGTACCTGTCCTGGGAGTGTTTGATGGGGACAGTGTAGAGGGAACTTTACTCTGTATCTATCCCCGTGCTGTACCTGTCCTGGGTGTGTTTGATGGGGACAGTGTAGAGGGAGCTTCACTCTGTATCGAATTGATGTTGACATTACAAATGAAGTGATATATTCCCTGACACCTGATGCTGTAATGTACACAGCAGAAATATTGTTTAAAATTATTTGATTGAAGATTGTATATCACCTGCTTCCTGAGTGCTGTAGTTAATCTATTCAGCTGTGTGGAGTTCGAAAATGGTTTGATTTTCCTTTTCAGTTGTTGATAACAGCAGTAACTGGGCAGTGTGCGGTAAGAGTTCCGGGGTGATTTCCATGCCACTTGCTGCTCGTGCCACTCACAAAGTTCGGATGGAAGTGATGCCTCTGTTTGCTGGATTCCTCCCATTTCCTGACATCCGACTCTTCAAGTATCTCCCATTCCAGCCCAGCCAATCTGGACAAATGGACACAGGTAAGGGATTGAGGAAGAAAGATCCTCACAGGAGATCCTCTGAGAGGGGTAAGGATGTGGAAGGTAACAAGTTGTTTGAAAAAGCTGGTTAGTAGAGAAGGAATGGACACAGAGGGAAGGGTGGTACATGTGAGTGAATAACAATGTTGTACAGGGTTCACTCCAGGACTTGAGATTCTCCACTAGTGTCGATTCAATCCTGACTGGTCTCCACCAGATTAACCCTCAGCCTCAATGAGGTGAGATGGGCATTCCCCACGTGAGAGTTTAAAGAGAGTTATTTAAACCACTGGCCTTGCCTGCAGCTGCTGCTGGGCTGACCTTCCTTGAGTCAGAGAGAGAAATGTTTTTACTTTGCACCTTCAGACAGCGACCCATCAGAACAGTGAGTTCAGGGCTTGTACTCTCCAGCTGAAAACTATCAAGGAAAATCGTCTCACAGAGAATGCCTACCAGCTCAGCTGAGGAGAAAACAGAGCCTCCAACTTTTGGGTTTGAGACAGATCTACCCCCTTCAGGGAGAGAGAACTCGAGGCCCTTCATCAGCTCTGTCTCAAAACGAGCCAGCCTGCCTTTCTTTGTAGAACTTTCTGGAACAGCCCACATCAATCAGAATTGAG
This sequence comes from Scyliorhinus torazame, assembly GCF_047496885.1. NCBI lineage: Eukaryota > Metazoa > Chordata > Chondrichthyes > Carcharhiniformes > Scyliorhinidae > Scyliorhinus > Scyliorhinus torazame. Next base: position 976,722 of record NC_092714.1, read on the forward strand.
AAACTGACAAAGACCTGGATTTCAAAAGAGCTGATTGGCTGCTAGCCAAGTCCATCAAAATGGCATCACGAGACTCTGCCACATAGTGTACTGGATGGAGGGGAATCCCCAGTTCAAATAGTAGCATGCAGTGGGGGGGGGGGGGGGGGGGGGGGGGGGGGTCAAAATCTGTTGTTTAAACCCAAAATCTGCAATGTTGCAGCAGCCAGCAAGACAGTAATTAAAATGGGCACACGGATTTAAAAGAGGTTCCTTACACCACCTCAAAAAACTCCAGCAAGTTAGTTAAACACTTTTTCTCCATTAGAAATCCTTGTTGCCTCTTCCTAATCAACCCACAGTTTTCCATATGTTTCTTAATTCCATCCCGAATAATTGTTTCCAGAAGCTTGCCCACCACTGATGTTAAACTGACTGCTGTGTAATTTCTGGGGCTATCCTTAAACCTTTCTGGTCTCACTTCCTTCAATATCCTTGGATGCATCTCGTCCTGCCCAGGTACCTTGTCAACTTTCAGTCCCGACATGCCCATTCAACACTTCGTCCTCAGCAATTCTGAACCCTTCGAGGGACACCGTTATCTTGTCTGTCTCCATGTCCTGTGTAGCATTTGACTCATTCAAAGTATTAATTTAATCCCTCCGCTGTGCCCCCAGCCTCCATGTGTGAATTCCCTCTGCCCCCTAATCAGCCCTGCTCCTCCTTTTGCCACCCTTTTACTGTCTATTTGCCTAGAGAAGACTTTGGGATTCCCTTTTATGTTGGCTGACATTTTTTTTTCTCATAATCCCTCTTCATTTCCTGACTCCCTCTGAACCTTATTCCTCTTGGTTCTCAACTGTGTCTTCTACCTGACACCTGTCCGAAGCATACTCTTTCTTCATAATCTTAATTTCTGTCTCCTTTTTCATCCCGGAAGCTTTGGATTTGTTTTCCCTCCTATCTCTTTCAAGGGAATATACCTGTACTGTGTCCAGTGTAACCAGCTCAGCTCCGTTCTTGTCCCAATGAAGTCGACTTTCTCCCAGTTAATTATTTGTACTCTGGATTGTCTATTTTCCTTTTCTATCATCATCTTAAACCTGACAAAACAATCATCGAATTTACAGTGCTGAAGGAGGCAATTCGGCCCATCGAGTCTGCACCGGCCCTTGGAAAGAGCACCCTACCCAAGCCCACACCTCCACCCTATCCCAGTAATCCCCACTTATCCTTTTTGGACACTAAGGGCAATTTAGAACATTACAGCGCAGTACAGGCCCTTCGGCCCTCTATGTTGCGCCGACCCGTGAAACCACTCTAAAGCCCATCTACACTATTCCCTTATTGTCCATATGTCTATCCAATGACCATTTGAATGTCCTTAGTGTTGGCGAGTCCACTACTGTTGCAGGCAGGGCATTCCACGCCCTTACTACTCTCTGAGTAAAGAACCGACCTCTGACATCTGTCCTATATCTATCTCCCCTCGTGCTAGACATCACCATCCGAGGAAAAAGGCTCTCACTGTCCACCCTATCCAATCCTCTGATCATCTTGTATGCCTCAATTAAGTCACCTCTGAACCTTCTTCTCTCTAACGAAAACAGCCTCAAGTCCCTCATAAGATCTTCCCTCCATATCAGGCAACATTCTGGTAAATCTCCTCTGCACCCTTTCCAATGCTTCCACATCCTTCCTATAATGCGGCGACCAGAATTGCACGCAATACTCCAAATGCGGCCGCACCAGAGTTTTGTACAGCTGCAACATGACCTCATGGCTCCGAAACTCAATCCCTCCACCAATAAAAGCTAACACACAGTACACCTTCTTAACAACCCTCTCAACCTGGGTGGCAACTTTCAGGGATCTATGTACATGGACACCGAGATCTCTCTGCTCATCCACACTGCCAAGAATCTTACCATTAGCCCAGTACTCTGTCTTCCTGTTATTCTTTCCAAAATGAATCACCTCACACTTTTCTGCATTAAACTCCATTTGCCACCTCTCAACCCAGCTCTGCAGCTTATCTATGTCCCTCTGTAACTTGTAACATCCTTCCGCACTGTCCACAACTCCTCCGACTTCAGTGTCATCTGTAAATTTACTCACCCATCCTTCTATGCCCTTATCATGGCCAATCCACCTAACCCGCACATCTTTGGACTGTGGGAGGAAACCGGAGCACCCGGAGGAAACCCACGCACACACGGGGAGGACGTGCAGACTCCGCACAGTCAGTGACCCAGCAGGGAATCAAACCTGGGACCCTGGAGCTATGAAATAGCTGTGCTAACCACTATGCTACCGTGCTGCCCCCAAAATCACTGTCTCCTAAATGAAGGGGCTGGTTTAGCACACTGGGGTAAATCGCTGGCTTTTAAAGCAGACCAAGGCAGGCCAGCAGCACGGTTCAATTCCTGTACCAGCCTCCCTGAACAGGCGCAGGAATGTGGCGACTAGGGGCTTTTCACAGTCACTTCATTTGAAGCCTACTTGTGACAATAAGCGATTTTCATTTCCCCCACTGAGATTTGATCTGCTTGGCCCACCTCGTTTCTCAGAATCAGGTCCAACAGCGCATCCGTTCTTGTTGGACCCGACACAAACTGCTGTGGAAGATTATCCTGAACACAATCTGGGACCCTTTACCCGTCCCCACCGTCACACTATCACTGCCTCTGTCTGCATTAGGGTAATTAAAGTCCCCATTATAACTACTCTTTAAATTCATGTCCTTCCTTAAATATGGAGCCCAGTAGTGTACATGGTGCTCCAAATGCGGTCTCCCCAGTGCTCTGTACAACTGAGGCGTAACCTCCCTACTTTTATATTCAATTTCCCTCGCGGTAATCAATAGCATTTGATTAGCTTTCCTAATTACCTTCTGTACCTGCATTGGATCTTTTGAGATTCATTCACCAGGACCCCAGATCCCTCAGCGTCTCAGAGCTGTGCAATCTCTCACCATTAATATAATCTTTTTTTATTCTTTTTGCCAAAAGGGATAATTGCACATTTCCCCACATTGTACTCCATTGACTTTCAGTGACTTTTACCCACTCACTGAACCTATCCATGTCCTTCTGTAGCCTCCTTATGTCCTCTTCACAACTTACTTTCCTACCTATCTTTGTGTCACCAGCAAATTTCACAACCAGACCTTCAGTCCCTCCATCCAAGTCATTTATATAAATTGTAAATAGTTGAGGCCCCAGCACAGATCCCTGCGGCACTCGGCACATCCTGCCTGCCAGGAAAAGACCCATCTGTGCCTACTCTGTTTGCGTTTTTCGCCAATCTTCAATCCAGCCAATATGTTATCCTCCACACCATGAGCCTTTATTCACATAAGAACGAGGAGCAGGAGTAGGCCACCTGGCCCTTCTAGCCTGCAATTTTCTTATTTCTGCAATAACCTTTGAGGTGGCACCTTATCCAATGCCTTCTGGAAATCTAAGTTCCCCTTTATCCACATCACATGTGATTCCTTCAGAGAAGTCCAATAAATTGACGTGATTTCCTTTTCCCCAAACCATGTTGACTCTGCCACGTAGCACAGTGGTTAGCACTGCTGCCTCACAGTGCCAGGGACCCGGTTCGATTCCAATCTCGGGTGACCGTCTGTGTGGAGTCTGCACGTTCTCCCCGTGTCTGCGTGGGTTTCCTCCGGATGCTCCAGTTTCCTGGAGTCCAAGGATGTGCAGGTTAGGTGGATTGGCCAGGCTAAATTGCCAAATAGCCTCCTTCTGCACTGTGGTGATTCTGCGATTGCCTTGAATGTTTGTTTGACTGTTTCTAAGTGTCCTGCTAGAGCATCTTTAATAACAGCTTCTAACATTTTCACTGTGACAGTTTTCGACTAACTGGCCTACAGTTTCCTACTTTCTGTCTCCCTTCCTTTCTGAATAATGAACTTACATTTGCCATTTTCCAAATTAATAGAACCTTCCCTGAATCCAAAGAATTTTGGAAAATTTAAATCAATGCATCAACTATCTCTCTCGCCACTTCTTTCAAAATCCTATGGTGAAGTCCAGCAGCACCTGCAGATTTCTCAGCCCGCAGCTTAACAATTTACTCTGTGCCACTTCCCTGGTGATTGTAAATTTCCCACCTTCCTCAGCCCCTTCCATTCCCAGATTTCCTTCAGTTCAATTCATCGGCCATCTCCATATTCTCCATTATTGGCTCCCCAGACTCCCTTTCTATCGGATCAACACTCACTTTGTTAACTCTTTTCTCATTTTAAATATCTACACAAACTCTCTTCCTATCTGTTTATGTATTTCTTTTCTCCCACACTCTAATTTGTCCCTTCTCATTAATCATTTTGTCATTCTTTGTATTTTTTATGTTCTTTCAAATCTTCTGAGCTGTCTTTGTGCAATTCTATACTTTTTCTTCTAGTTTGATGCTATCTTAAACCTTTCTCACTGGAATGTATCTATTGTGTATTCTGAATATCCCTTACATTTCTGCTACTGCATCTCTAGTGATCTGTCGCTTAACCTAATTTCCCAATTCATTTAGCTGGCCCTACTTTCATTCACACGTAATTGCCCTTCTCTACGTTTGAAATACTAGTCTTGGACCTACTCTTCTCCGTCACAGTGGGCTATGGTACTGTTGGGCACCGGTCTGTCACTGTATAACACTGGGATACAGTACTGGTGGGGACGGGTCTGTCACTGTATAACACTGGGATACAGTACTGTTGGGCACGGGTCTGTCACTGTATAACACTGGGATACAGTACTGGTGGGGACGGGTCTGTCACTGTATAACACTGGGATACAGTACTGGTGGGGACGGGTCTGTCACTGTACAACACTAGGGTACAGTACTGGTGGGGATGGGTCTGTCACTGTATAACACTGGGGTACAGTACTGGTGGGGACAGATCTGTCAATGTATAACAGTGGGGTACAGTACTGGTGGGGACGGGTCTGTTACTGTATAACACTGGGGTACAGTACTGGTGGGGACGGGTCTGTCACTGTATAACATGGGTACAGTACTGGTGGGGACGGGTTTGTCACTGTATAACACTGGGGTACAGTACTGGTGGGGACAGATCTGTCACTGTATAACACTGGGGTACAGTACTGGTGGGGACGGGTCTGTCACTGTATAACACTGGGGTACAGTACTGGTGGGGACGGGTCTGTCACTGTATAACACTGGGGTACAGTACTGGTGGGGACAGATCTGTCACTGTATAACACTGGGCTACAGTACTGGTGGGGACGGGTCTGTCACTGTATAACACTGGAGTACAGTACTGGTGGGGACAGATCTGTCACTGTATAACACTGGGGTACAGTACTGGTGGGGACGGGTCTGTCACTGTATAACACTGGGGTACAGTACTGGTGGGGACGGGTCTGTCACTGTATAACACTGGGCTACAGTACTGGTGGGGACGGGTCTGTCACTGTCTAACACTGGGGTACAGAACTGGTGGGGACGGGTCTCACTGTATAACACTGGGGTACAGAACTGGTGGCGACGGGTCTCACTGTATAACACTGGGGTACAGTACTGGTGGAGACGGGTCAAGGTTATATCTGGTCTGATTGTCTTGTGTCTGTCTCTACAGATAGTTTAATTGAGAACGACTCGTTGTCCTTGGACAGGAACCTCGATGACCAGGTTGACAGCAGCAGTTTGAGGAGCCGGGGAAGCACCCATTCCTCGGGCAGCAGTGAGCACAAGGGTGTGCCGATGCCACGCTTATTACCATTCTCAACTGGACAGGTCTTCAATACTAGTGCCAGCATGCAGATCCTAGTTATTCCAAGTCAGGATGAGCACATGTTGGAGATTAATGTAACCTGACTGCCATCAATGAGTTGACTATGCTCAGTATCGTTATGTGACAGTGCTCTGTGATGGAATGATCCTCTGTAATGTACGGTGATGTTACAGCTTTCCATAACATGACAGTGCTCCAGTGTAACGTAGCAGAGCTATCACCCTGTGTAAATATTGCTGTACAGTGAGTTAATGTGGGAGTGGTGTTGTCTTTATGTTCAGTCTTTGTATCAGTTACACTGACAAAATAGTGACTTTCTTTTAAATGAGAAAGAAGTGATGTGATTTGATATCAAAGTCACTTTCTAAGAGCTGGATTTGCAGGAGTTGTTTGCTCCCTCACACTACTACACAAAATCTGCACTGTCTCTGCACTCCAGCTGTACATATCCTGATATTCAGGTCCCAGGAGTGTGTTCCCACTCCTGTGCGAGACTGTCCCTCAAACCAGTGCCAGTGTCGGAGCGAAGTAACCAAACTGTGGGTCTCCGGGTCGCCCTGTGTGGGTCTCCGTGTCGCCCTGTGTGGGTCTCTGGGTCTCTGGGTCGCCCTGTGTGTGTCTCCGGGTCGCCCTGTGTGGGTCTCTGGGTCGCCCTGTGTGGGTCTCCGGGTCGCCCTGTGTGGGTCTCCGGGTCGCCCTGTGTGGGTCTCCGGGTCGCCCTGTGTGGGTCTCCGGGTCGCCCTGTGTGGGTCTCCGGGTCGCCCTGTGTGGGTCTCCGGGTCGCCCTGTGTGGGTCTCCGGGTCGCCCTGTGTGGGTCTCCGGGTCGCCCTGTGTGGGTCTCTGGGTCGCCCTGTGTGGGTCTCTGGGTCGCCCTGTGTGGGTCTCCGGGTCGCCCTGTGTGGGTCTCCGGGTCGCCCTGTGTGGGTCTCTGGGTCGCCCTGTGTGGGTCTCCGGGTCGCCCTGTGTGGGTCTCTGGGTCGCCCTGTGTGGGTCTCTGGGTCGCCCTGTGTGGGTCTCCGGGTCGCCCTGTGTGTGTCTCCGGGTCGCCCTGTGTGGGTCTCTGGGTCGCCCTGTGTGGGTCTCCGGGTCGCCCTGTGTGGGTCTCCGGGTCGCCCTGTGTGGGTCTCCGGGTCGCCCTGTGTGGGTCTCTGGGTCGCCCTGTGTGGGTCTCCGGGTCGCCCTGTCTGGGTCTCTGGGTCGCCCTGTGTGGGTCTCCGGGTCGCCCTGTGTGGGTCTCCGGGTCGCCCTGTGTGGGTCTCCGGGTCGCCCTGGGACCTGACTGCTCTGAGCTCCGATCAGTGCGATCATTTCCCCAAACCGAGCGTTTCTGATTGAATGGATTTCAGAACCAGATTGTGGTCAAATTGAATAATTATTTATTTACATAATCCTTCATTTGTCATTAAGTTTAATTATATAAATATATATATATATATATATACAGAGAGAGAGAGGGAAAGATTAATATAAAGTTTAGAGGTTGGTGTGAGTGGGATTCTGCGATTGCTCACATTAACTGAGACTAGAATATTGCGATGGGAGGGAGTTCATTGTGAATGTGTGACGGCCCCCACCTTCTCCAGCCCCCCCACACTGCTCAGTATAGATGCACTTGCCCAGAGGATAAGGCGCTGTCAGTGGGGTCAGGGGGCAATGATCTACAGCGCGACTCACAGGAGGTCAGTAATAACCTCAGCTTGTCACCGAGTATAAATACTGGATATTCAGTAAACTGTCAGCATTGTAAAAACATGATTAAAAATCAGCATCTCAACATTTTTCATTGCAATCAGTGTCTGACTTCAGGAACCTTCTGTTCACAAACTCTTCAAAAAGGCAGAGAGATTTCTCTGGTGATGGGGCGAGGGGTGGGGCGGGGCGAGGGGTGGGGCGGGGCAAGGTGGGGAGGGGAGAGGGGCTGGGCAAGGGGTGGGGCGGGGAGGGGCGAGGGGGAGGGAGGAGGGGTGGGAAGGGGGAGGGAGGAGGGGTGGGGAGGGAGGAGGGGTGGGGAGTGTGTCGACAGGCAGTGACAGACACACAGTACAGCCAATCAACACACAGGACAGAACACAACCAATCACCAGGCAGAACACAAGGTGGTCACCACTATAAAACACACGAGGCATCAACACTCTGCCTCTTTCCACTGGTGACAACTGTAGTGACAGTCAGGGTGTATATATCAGCATCTTCTACACGTGGCTCAGAGCTAGTGTTACAGTAAGCACGCTTAGATTAGTAGAGTGTCAAACCCACAGCGAACTGTGTGCACTGCTTAACAGGTTCAATAAAGCGTATTGAACCAACATCAAAGTTTGGAGTCTACTTTCACGTACAACTGCATCCAGTTGCAGTCCGTGTTACCCCAGGGTGATTAACACGACATGGTACCAGTAGTCTATTGTCTCTAAGTAGGGGTTGGTTTAGCACACTGGGCCAAATCGCTGGCTTTTAAAGCAGGCCAGCAGCACTGTTCAATTCCCGTACCAGCCTCCCTGAACAGGCGCCGGAATGTGGCGACTAGGGGCTTTTCACAGTAACTTCATTTGAAGCCTACTTGTGACAATAAGCGATTTTCATTTCATTTCATTTCAAGTGGTTTACCTCGAGTGATTCCGTGACGACCAGCAAGTGCGGCCTGGAGAAGATCCAGGCCCCTCCACAGCTACGGATCTTCAGCAATCTCGGCGCCAACTGGCGGGTCTTCAAACAAAGGTTCCTCCTCTACATTGAGGCCGCAGACCTCAAGGATGCGTCCGATGCCAGAAAAATTGCGCTGCTCCTATAACTGCGTGGGACCAAGCCATCCAGATTTTCAACTCGCTTAATTTTACCAACGGCCAGGACAAGACCAAATTCAAGACCGTTTTGGAGAAGTTCGACAATCACTGAAGTCGAAACAAACGAGAGCTCTGAGCGCTATATCTTCCAGCAACGCCTTCAGTGTAAGGATGAACCTTTCCAATCCTTTCTAACTCATCTCCGTATATTAGCGCAGTCCTGCAATTATGGTGACACCGCTGATTCCATCATCAGGGATCAGATCGTGTTTGGGGTCCACTCCGATTCCTTGCGGGAGCAACTCCTCAGAATTAAGCACATGACCCTGCCAGTCACAATCGAGACATGTACAGTGCATGAACATGCGAGAAATCGGTACTCCCGTTTCAAATCGGCAGAATACGAAAAACTTGCCTCCCACGAGGCAGAGAGTGTCCAGGCCATCGCCCGGATGCAGCGCCTCAGTATCGATGAAAGAAGCCATTTCGCGAGGTTTTCCCGGGCCCCACACATGCGCAACGCGTACGGGAGAACGAAGCGGCCGAAAAGCAAACTGCGCAGGTGCGAACGTCGGCTGACCGCACTGCACATCTGCAACGTTGCATGGAGCGTGTCAACGTCATGAGGTGCCCGAACTGCGGCACCGCCCACTTTAAGCGGCAATGCCCTGCAAAAGGCAGGCGATGTTTAAATTGCGGGAATCCTGGACATTATGCGGCCTTGTGCAGGTCTGCACCACCAGTCAAGGGCCAGCGATCCCAATTCCAACGCAAGCGCGTTCGATGTGTACAGCAAGGTTTACTGGATTCTGATCCTGGTAGCTCTACGGATCCAGAGGACGACTGCCTGGAGTCCCCCTATCGTGTGGGCATCATCACTACATGTGAATATGCCTCCTCAAATTCAGCAAGACGCCTATCTATCCTCAATGTGGATTCCGTGGACGAATGGCGAGCTGTCATACACGTTAACCAATGCAGCATCCGGTTCAAGCTTCTGCCAATCTCATCTCTCAAGCTGATTTTGACCGCATTAAAAAGCAACCCAAAATTCTTCCGCCAGCCTGCCAGCTCCTCGATTATAATGGCAATGCCATAACTGCATTAGGATCTTGTCATCTATTCGTCTCCAACAAGACCATCAATGCCACACTGCAATTCAAAATCGTCAAGCCTGGTAAAGCATCCCTGCTTGGTGCCCATGCATGCCAGCTACTTAACCTCGTGCAGCGAGTCCATGCCATGTCTTCTTCCAATGTGGATCTTCAGGCTGACATTGATGACAATCTTGCTCAATATCCGGATGTGTTTGATGGGATGGGCACTCTGCCATACTGCTACAAGATCCTACTCAGGCCTGATGCCACGCCTGTGATCCATGCACCACGCTGGGTGCCGGCTCCTCTGAAGGAACGTTTAAAGGCACAGCTGCAGGAGCTCCAAGACCAGGGCATCATCTCCAAAGTGACGGAACCGACTGACTGGGTCAGCTCGATGGTCTGTGTGAAGAAGCCCTCAGGAGAGTTGCGGATATGCATAGATCCCAAAGATCTTAATCAGAACATAATGCGGGAACACTACCCGATCCCGAAGCGGGAGGAACTGACCAGTGAGATGGCACACGCCAAATTCTTCACGAAGCTAGATGCATCGCGTGGTTTCTGGCAGATACAATTGGACAAGTCCAGCAGGAAGCTCTGCACGTTCAACACACCATTTGGCAGGTACTGTTATAACCGTATGCCGTTCGACGTTGTCTCTGCCTCTGAAATCTTCCACAGGATCATGGAGCAGATGATGGAGGACATTGAGGGTGCGCGTGTCTACGTAGATGATGTAATCAAATGGCCCACGACCCCCGAGGAACACACATCTCGTCTCAAACAAGTCTTTCAACGTGTCCATGCAAACGGCCTCAAGCTAAACAAGGCCATGTGCTCCTTTGGCATGTCAACCATCAAGTTCTTGGGCGATCAGATATCCCAGCAGGGTGTGCGACCAGATTCGGACAAGGTCAAGGCCATTAACGCCATGAAGACCGCCGAAGACAAAAAGGCGGTACTACGCTTCCTCGGTATGGTAAACTTCTTGGGAAAGTTCATTCCCAACCAGGCATCACACCACGGCTCTCAGGCATCTGGTGAAGAAGTCCACTGCATTCCAGTGGCTACCCACACATCAAGCAGAGAGGCTCGAGCTAAAGACAAAGCTCACCACTGTTCCGGTACTAGCGTTTTTTGACCCGGACAGGGAAACAAAAATCTCCACGGACGCAAGCCAGGACGGCATTGGTGCGGTGCTCCTCCAGAGGGATGACTCCTCGTCCTGGGCTCCAGTTGCTTATGCGTCAAGGGCCATGACTCCTACTGAACAGAGGTATGCCCAGATAGAAAAAGAGTGCCTGGGCCTCCTAACCGGCATTGCAAAGTTCCATGGCTACATCTACGGTCTACCTACATTCACAGTGGAGGCTGACCACAGACCCTTGGTCCATATCATTCATAAGGACTTGAATGACATGACGCCCAGGCTTCAGCGCATTCTCCTTCGACTCCGAAGGTACAATTTTGAGTTAGTATACACACCAGGCAAGGAGCTGATAATTGCGGATGCCCTGTCCCGCTCCATCACCTCGCCCTGTGAACAGGTCGACTTCATCCGCCAGATTGAGGCACAGGTGCAACTGTGCGTCAACCTCCCGGCCTCAGATGAAAGAGTGATCAGCATTCGTGAAGAGACTGCTGAGGACCCTCTTCTGCAGCGTGTAATGCACCACCTTGCAAATGGCTGGCAAAAAGGGCAATGCCCTCAGTTCTTTAATGTAAAGGACGACCTGACAGTTGTCGAGGGGATCCTCCTCAAGCTCGATCGTATCGTTATTCCTCACAGTCTGCAGAGCTTAGTGCTCAAACAAATCGACGAGGGACACCTAGGTGTCGAAAAGTGTCGGCGCAGGGCCCGGCAGGCTGTATATTGGCCTGGAATCAACCAGGACATATCCAACATGGTCCTCAATTGTGCGACTTGCCAGCGTTTCCAGCCTGCTCAGCCCAAAGAAACACTCCAGCAACACGAGACCGTGACCCCTCCGTGGTCCAAGGTGGGAATCGACCTTTTTCACGCCAATGGGCGTGACTATGTGCTCAACATAGATTAATTCTCAATTACCTGGAAGTTGTGAAGCTGTCAGACCTCACATCAAGGACTGTCATCAAGGCCTGCAAGGAAACATTTGCCAGGCTCCACCGTAACCCCCAATATCTCCGACATAGTCTCGAAGAAGGACGCCCAGAACCTGACCAACTTTGGGTGGGACAAAAACGTATGCGAGTGGTTCGCCGGCTGTCTTGAGCAACACTCCCATTTATCCTCCACCCCCAGAAAGAACCCACTCTTCCCCGACCTACAAAAGCTTCAACCACAAAATAAACCTATGCCCAAAGCCAAATTGCCCCAGTACCTCAGGAAGGTGCCCCCACCTCACCCGGTCAAACCCTTTCTCCACATCCATGGAGATGCTTCCCTCCGACTCGGCCCCTGAAGTGGGCGGCAGCACCACATTCAGAAGTCTCCTAATGTTGGCCGACAATTTCCAGCCCTTAAACCCCGGGCAGACACCCGACCCAACGGATTGCCAGCACCTCCACCAACAACTTTGCATCGGCATTCGACAGAGATGGGCCAATAAAACCCACATTCCACTGGATCTTTATCCTTCTTCAGGATTACGGAAATGTGGCTGGCAACATCCCCACGACAACGAACCGTTAAACATGTCCCCAGGTCCATCGCAAATTCTTCGTAAAATTCCACTGGAAATCCGACCAGACTGCATCAAACAGATACATCTCATCATTTTCCCCAGCCCGAGCGGCCCCTCCAGCTCCTGCCCTCTTTCCCTCTCCGCCATCGGAAAGACTAACCCATCCAAGAACTGTGCCATAGCCGAGTCTTCCTCCAGAGGCTCAGACCGATACAACCCCCGGCAAAAGGTCTCAAACCCCCTGTTAACCTCCTCTGGATCAGAGACCAACCCTCCCCCGAGTCTTTAACCTGACCTCCCTCCCGAGAGCCACTTCAGCTGGTGAGCCAATAAACGGCTGGCCTTCTCCCCACACTCGTAAAACGTCCCCCTCGAACGACGAAGCTGACTCAGCGCCTTCCCCGTCGACACCAACTCAAACTCCATCTGGACCTTCTTCCTCTCCGCCAACAGCTCTGCCGTTGGGATAGGAGAGTATTGACGGTCCATCGCAAGAATAGACTCCACCAATCTCTGCATCTCCGCCCTGCCTGACTTATCTCTGAGATTCAATCAAAATGAACTCTGGAACCGGTTTCCTCCCACTGTCCAAAGATGGCCATGATCAATTGCCCTTAATGTCCAAAAAAGGTTAGGTGGGATTACTAGGATAGAACATAGAACATTACAGCGCAGTACAGGCCCTTCGGCCCTCGATGTTGCGCCGACCTGTGAAACCACTCTAAAGCCCATCTACACTGTTCCCTTATCGTCCATATGTCTATCCAATGACCATTTGAATACCCTTGGTGTTGGCGAGTCCACTCCTGTTGCAGGCAGGGCATTCCACACCCTTACTACTCTCTGAGTAAAGAACCTACCTCTGACATCTGCCTTATATCTATCTCCCCTCAATTTAAAGCTATGTCCCCTCATGCTAGACATCACCATCCGAGGAAAAAGGCTCTCACTCTCCACCCTATCCAATTCTCTGATCAGGTTGCGGGGATAGGGTAGAGGTGTGGGCTTAAGTAGGGTGTGCTTTCCAAGGGCTGGTGTAGACTTGATGGGTCGAATGGCCTCATTCTGCCCTGTAAATTCTATGATTCTCATAACTGCCTTTGATGCTTCCCAGAATGTGGAAGGTGAGACCTCCTTGTTCTTAATAAACTCCACGTAGATCCCAACAGCAGACGCTATACTCTTGCATACCCTCTTGTCTGTGAGCAACGCCGTAATCAGCCTCCAGGGGACGTTGCTGAGCACGGCCTTCCTCCAAACACAATTCCACATAATGCGGAGCGGGTTCAGGTATGATAATCGCCGAATACCTGTTCCCACCACCCGGGGGTAACGACTTACCCACTACAAACAAGTCACTACAAGAGTAGATCTGATACACATTTGAAAAGAAGGAAAACTCCTCCCTTGGATATCTGAATCTTCACGGGTCCCCCTCCCCCATCCACTCCATAAACATTAGTAGCTCCTTTACCACCCCTGATGTCTTAAGGCATTTGGGGCTCGACCTATCTAGTCTGGATCATCTGCAAAGATGTCCGACATCCCCCACCTCGCTCAGTCTCCAGGCTCACCCAAGATGGCCGCCGCCACCCCCTCAAACCAGGAACTCCTAAGACATAGGAGCAGAATTAGGCCACTCGGCCCATCGAGTCTGCTGCACCATTCAATCATGGCTGATATTTTCTCATCCCCATTCTCCTGCCTTCTCCCCATAACCCCTGATCCCCATTATTAATCAAGAAGCTATCTATCTCTGTCTTAAAGACACTCAGTGAATTGGCCTCCACAGCCTTCTGCGGCAAACAGTTCCACAGATTCACCACCCTCTGGCTGAAGAAATTCCTCCTCATCTCTGTTTTAAAGGATCGTCCCTTTAGTCTGAGATGGTGTCCTCTGGTTCTAGTGTTTCCTACAAGTGGAAACATCCTCTCCACATCCACTCTATCCAGGCCTCGCAGTATCCTGTAAGTTTTAATAAGATCCCCCCTCATCCTTCTAAACTCCAATGAGTACAGACCCAGAGTCCTCAACCGTTCCTCATATGACAAGTTCTTCATTCCAGGGATCATTCTTGTGAACCTCCTCTGGACCCTTTCCAAGGCCAGCACATCCTTCCTTAGATACGGGGCCCAAAACTGCGCACAATACTCCAAATGGGGTCTGACCAGAGCTTTATACAGCCTCAGAAGTACATCCCTGGCCTTGTATTCTAGCCCTCTCTACATGAATGCTAACATTGCATTTGCCTTCTTAACGCCTGACTGAACCTGCACATTAACCTTCAGAGAATCGTGAACAAGGACTCCCAAGTCCCTTTGTGCTTCTGATTTCCGAAGCATTTCCACATTTAGAAAATAGTGTCTCCTTCCAAAGTGCATAACCTCACACTTTTCCACATTGTATTTCATTTGCCACTTCACTGCTCACTCTCCTAGCCTGTCCAAATCCTTGTGCAGCCCCCTTGCTACCTCAATACTACCTGTCCCTCTACAGATCTTTGTATCATCTGCAAGCTCAACTAAGAAACCTTCATCGCCCTTAACTGTTCCAATTCAAAAACAAAATCCCATAAACCAAAAACCCCTTTTCAAGGGCGTGGCCCAGCACTCTGCATTCTCACTTGAATAAGACTGGCTTTCCCTGGGATTCTGACCCCGTCTCACCAATCGGTTTAAACCCTTCCGGAAAGCAAACTATATCTTTTAAGTTACTAAAACAGCAGGTAGCTATAATCAATGCTTTTTATTCTTGGAACAGATATTTAAAATGAAGCTAGAGAGACAGGCCAAAACACTTTTCTGTCTGAGTCCACAACAGCCAAATGTGAAAGCTAAACCAAAACAGCTCACAGAGCCACAGCCCAGCTCCACCCACACAATGACATCACTGAAGCCATGTGATAAGACAAAAACCTTTCTTAAAGGGACACTCCCATGACATCAGTAATATTAAATCAGAATAATATTAATATTAAGTATTACAACAATCATGGGGGACTTCAATATGCAGGTGGACTGGGAAAATCAGGTTGGTAGTGGATCCCAAGAAAATGGAATTTATGAAATGTCTAAGAGATGTTTTTTGGAGCAGCTTGTGACAGAGCCTACTGGGGAACAAGCAATTCTGGATTTGGTGATGTGTAATGAGGCAGACTTGATTAGAGATCTTAAGGTGAAAGAACCCTTAGGGAGCAGTGACCACAATATGATAGAATTTACCCTGCAGTTTGAGAGGGAGAAGCTGCAATCAGATGTAACAGTATTACAATTAAATAAGGGTAACTACAAAGACATGAGGGAGGAGCTGGCCAGAGTTGATGGGAGAAGGAGACTAGCAGGGAAGACAGTGGAACAGTAATCGCAGGGGTTTTGGGGGGTTATTCGGGAGGCACAACAGAAATTCATCCCAAGGAGGAGGAAACATGCTAAGGGGAGGAGAAGGCATCCATGGCTGATGAGGGAAGTCAAAGACAGAATAAAAGCAAAAGAAATAGCATACAAAGTGGCGAGGGTTAGTGGGAAGCCAGTGGATTCGGAGGCCTTTAAAAGTGAGCAGAGGAAAACGAAAAAAGCAATAAGGGAGAGAAGATGAAATATGAGTGTAAGTTAGCTAGTAATATAAAAGAAGATAGGAAGAGTTTCTTCAATATATAAAAGGTAAGAGGCAAAAATAGACATTGGACCACTGGAAAATGAGGCTGGACAAGTAATAATAGGAAACAAAGAAATGGCAGAGGAACTGAATAGTTACTTTGCATCAGTCGTCACGGTGGAAGACACCAGTGGGATGCCAGAGCTCCAGGAGAACCAGGGGGCAGAGGTGAGTGCAGTGACCATTACTAAGTGGAAGTTTCTGGGGAAACTGAAAGGTCTGAAGGTGGATAAATCACCTGGACCGGATGGAATACACCCCAGGGTTCTAAAAGAGATAGCTGAGGAGATTGTGGAGGCATTGGTGATGATCTTTCAGGAATCACTGGAGGCAGGAAGGGTCCCAGAGGACTGGAAAGTGGCTCATGTAACACCCCTGTTAAGAAGGGAGGGAGGCAGAAGACGGGAAATTATAGGCCGGTTAGCTCGACTTCGGTCATTGGTAAGATTTTAGAGTCCATTATTAAAGATGTGATTGCAGAGTACTTGGAAGTGCATGGTAAAACAGGACTGAGTCAGCACGGATTCGTCCAGGGGAGGTCGTGTCTGACAAATCTGTTAGAATTATTTGAGGTGGGAACAAGGAGGTTCGACAAAGGAGAATCAGTGGACGTGATTTATTTAGATTTCCAGAAGGCTTTTGATAATATGCCGTCCAGGAGGCTGCTGAACGAGATAACAGTCCATGGTGTTCAGGGTAAGATCCTGGCATGGATAGCGTATTGGCTGACTGGCAGAAGACAGAGAGTGGGGATAAAGGGGTATTTTTCAGGATGGCAGCTGGTGACTAGTGGTGTGTCTCAGGGGTCTGTGCTGGGCCCACAACGTTTCACAATATACATTAATGATCTGGAAGAAGGAACTGAAGGCACTGTTGCTAAGTTTGCAGATAAGACAAAGATATGTAGAGGGACAGGTAGTATTGAGGAAGCAAGGGGGCTGCAGAAGGACTTGGTCAGGCTAGGAGAGTGGGCAGTGAAGTGGCAGATGGAATACAATGTGGAAAAGTGTGAGGTTATGCACTTTGGGAGGAAGAATAAAGGCATAGACTATTTTCTAAATGGGAAAAGACTTCGGAAATCAGAAGCTGTTGGGGAGGGTTTAAACGAATGTGGCAGGGGGATGGGAAGCAATGTAGGAAGTCAAAGTGGAGTAGGGGACAGAAACAAAAGGCAGTAAGGGGGAAAGTGTAAGGCAGAGAAGCCATCATCAAAAATCAAAAAAGGCGACTACAAGGTACAGTGACTGAGGGGAGCTCAGTGAATAGGCCCAGAAATACTAAAAGGAATAAAACGGGAAGTAAAAACATAAATGGTAAGCGACGCGGCAGGTTGTTACATGAAGATATGGATTCAACGCCAAGGACAATTAGGAGAAAAGTTCAAAGGAAAAATAACTTAGGAGAGGTTACTGATAGAGGTGTTAAGATTCAAAACAGATATAAAAGCCAACATAAGGGTACTTTTCCTGAATGCTCGTAGTATTCGGAATAAGGTAAATGAGTTGATGCTGCAAATTATCGTGAATGACTATGATATAGTGGCCATTACTGAAACATGGTTAAAGGATGGTCACGTCTGGGAGTTAAATATCCGAGGGTATCAAACTATTCGGAAGGACAGAGTGGACGGTAAGGGCGGTGGTGTAGCTCTGTTATTTAAGGATGACATCCGGGCAATAGTAAGGGATGACATTGGTGCTGTGGAGGATAAGGTTGAATCCATTTGGGTGGAAATCAGGAATAGTAAGGCGAAAAGTCACTGATAGGAGTAGTCTATAGGCCACCAAATAGTAACATTACGGTGGGGCGGGCATTAAACAAAGAAATAACTGATGCATGTAGAAATGGTACAGCAGTTATCATGAGGGACTTAACCTACATGTCGATTGGTTTAACCAGGTCGGTCAAGGCAGCCTTGAGGAGGAGTTTATAGAATGTATCCATGATAGTTTCATGGAACAGTCTGTAATGGAACCTACGAGGAACAAGCAGTCCGAGATCTGGTCCTGTGTAATGAGACAGGATTGATTCATGATCTTATAGTTAGTGATCCTCTTGGAAGGAGCGATCACAATATGGTGGAATTTAAAATACAGATGGAGGGTGAGAAGGTAAAATCAAACACTAGTGTTTTGTGCTTAAACAAAGGAGATTACAATGGGATGAGAGAAGAACTAGCTAAGGTAGACTGGGAGCAAAGACTTTATGGTGGAACAGTAGAGAACCTTCCAAGCTATTTTTCACAATGCTCAGCAAACGTTCAGACCAACAAAAAGGCAGGACGGTAGAAAGAGGGAAAATCGATCGTGGATATCTAAGGAAATAAGGGAGAGTATCAAATTGAAGGATAAAGCATACAAAGTGGCAAAAGATTAGTGGGAGACTAGAGGATTGGGAAATCTTTAGGGGGCAACATGGTAGCCCAAATGATAGCACTGTGGCTTCACAGCGCCAGGGTCCAGGTTCGATTCCCCACTGGGTCACTGTCTCTGCGGAGTCTGCACGTTCTCCCCGTATCTGCGTGGGTTTCCTCCGGGTGCTCCGGTTTCCTATCACAGTCCAAAGACGTGCAGGTTAGGTGGATTGGCCATGATAAATTGCCCTTGGTGACCAAAAAGGTTAGGAGGGGTTATTGGGTTACAGGGATAGGGTGGAAGTGAGGGCTTAAGTGGGTCGGTGCAGACTCGATGGGCCGAATGGCTTCCTTCTGCATTGTATGTTCTATGAACAGAAAGCTACTAAAAAGCTATAAAGAAAAGTAAGATAGATTATGAGAGTAAACTTGCTCAGAATATAAAAACAGATAGTAAAAGTTTCTTCAAATATATAAAAGAAAGAAGAGTGGCTAAGGTAAATATTGGTACTTTAGAGGATGAGAAGGGAGATTTAATAATGGGATTTGAGGAAATGGCTGAGGAACTGAACAAGTTTTTTGGGTTGGTCTTCACAGTGGAAGACACAAATAACATGCCAGTGACTGATGGAAATGAGGCTATGACAGGTGAGGACCTTGAGAGGATTGTTCTCACCAAGGAGGTAGTGATGGGCAAGCTAATGGGGCTAAAGGTAGACAAGTCTCCTGGACCTGATGGAATGCATCCCAGAGTGCTAAAAGAGATGGCTAGGGAAATTGCAAATGCACCAGTGATAATTTACCAAAATTCACTAGACTCTGGGGTGGTCCCGGCGGATTGGAAATTAGCAAACGTGACACCACTGTTTAAAAAAGGAGGTAGGCAGAAAACGGGTAATTATAGGCCAGTTAGCTTAACTTCGGTAGTCGGGAAGATGCTGGAATCTATCATCAAGGAAGAAATAGCAAGGCATCTGGATGGAAATTGTCCCATTGGGCAGACGCAGCATGGGTTCATAAAGGGCAGGTCGTGCCTAACTAATTTAGTGGAATTTTTTGAGGACATTAACAGTGCAGTAGATAACGGGGAGCCAATGGATGTGGTATATCTGGATTTCCAGAAAGCCTTTGACAAGGTGCCACACAAAAGGTTGTTGCATACGATAAATATGCATGGCATTAAGGATAAAGTAGTAGCACGGATAGAGGATTGGTTAATTAATAGAAAGCAAAGAGTGGGGATTAATGGGTGTTTCTCTGGTTGGCAATCAGTAGCTAGTGGTGTCCCTCAGGGATCAGTGTTGGGCCCACAATTGTTCACAATTTGATTTGGAGTTGGGGACCAAGTGCAATGTGTCCAAGTTTGCAGACGACACTAAGATGAGTGGTAAAGCAAAAAGTGCAGAGGACACTGGAAGTCTGCAGAGGGATTTGGATAGGCTAAGTGAATGGGCTAGGGTTTGGCAGATGGAATACAATGTTGACAAATGTGAGATTATCCATTTTGATAGGAATAACAGCAAAAGGGATTATTATTTAAATGATAAAATATTAAAACATGCAGCTGTGCAGCAAGACTTGGGTGTGCTAGTGCATGAGTCACAAAAAGTTGGTTTACAGGTGCAACAGGTGATTAAGAAGGCAAATAGAATTTTGTCCTTCATTGCTAGAGGGATGGAGTTTAAGACTAGGGAGGTTATTCTGCAATTGTATAAGGTGTTAGTGAGGCCACACCTGGAGTATTGTGTTCAGTTTTGGTCTCCTTACCTGAGAAAGGACGTACTGGCACTGGAGGGTGTGCAGAGGAGATTCACTAGGTTAATCCCAGAGCTGAGGGGGTTGAATTACGAGGAGACGTTGAGTAGACTGGGACTGTACTCGTTGGAATTTAGAAGGATGTGGGGGGATCTTATCGAAAGACATGAAGGGAATAGATAGGATAGATGCGGGCAGGTTGCTTCCACTGGTGGGTGAAAGCAGAACGAGGGGGCGTAGCCTCAAAATAAGGGGAAGTAGATTTAGGACTGAGCTTAGTAGGAACTTCTTCACCCAAAGGGTTGTGAATCTATGGAATTCCCTATCCAGTGAAGCAGTTGAGGCTCCTTCATTAAATGTTGTCAAGATAAAGATAGGCAGTTTTTTGAGAACATAGAACATACAGTGCAGAAGGAGGCCATTCGGCCCATTGAGTCTGCACCGACCCATTTAAGCCCTCACTTCCACCCTATCCCCGTAACCCAATAACCCCATCTAACCTTTTTTGGTCACTAAGTGCAATTTATCATGGCCAATGCACCTAACCTGCACATCTTTGGACTGTGGGAAGAAACTGGAGCACCCGGAGGAAACCCACGCAGATACGGGGAGAACGTGCAGACTCTGCACAGACAGTGACCCAGCGGGGAATCGAACCTGGGACCCTGGCATGGAGAATCGCGGAGGGGCGGAGAATCACGGAGGGCTGAAGCATGAAGTGTCCAACTGGCTAATGATATTTAAACCCAGGCAAATGTCGGTTTTGCATAGACCCGCTGGTGCGGGGCAGAAACTTCGATAACGCTGGGAGTGGGGACCGGACCTGGCGACGGATTAAGTTGCAGGCACAAATCGCTATTTTTCCATTGCACGCTATTCTCCATCCAATCGCAATTCTCACTGCCGGTGGCGGGAAGCGGAGAATTCTGAAGGATAAATACCGGTCAGGGCATTGGGGACAATTTTGACCCAGCGACAGCAAATGAACGGTTGCAAGTCAGGATGAGCGGTGAGTGACTTAGAGGAAATAATTGATATGGTAAAGAGAAATAGAAACATTTCACAGAGGTGGAGGGTCAAAGACAATGGGGCAGAACATTAAAATCAGAGTGTGGCCTTCAGGAGAGATGATGGTTCCAATGGTGGTGGAGGTAAGGAGCTCTCTAAAAATGGAGGAGATAGGGGAAGTGTGAGGAAGGAAGGAGAGGGGATGATGGGTGGAGGGGATTGAGAATGGGGAGGAGGGTATGTAGGGTTGTGGGAGGGGGGTAGTTGATGGAGGGAACGATGAGGGTGAATGAGAGAGGGAATGGTGCGAGGTGGTGGGGTAGGGGAGGGGGTGTGGATGGGAGGAAGAACAAGAATGGGGAATGGGGGAGGGGAGGGGGAATGGGAGGAGGGGATGGGAGAGGGGGGATGGGAGGGATGGGGGATGGGATGGGAGGGATGGGGGATGGGAGGGATGGGGGAATGGGAGGGAGGGGGAATGGGAGGAGGGGATGGGAGAGGGGGAACGGGGGATGGGAGGGGGGGGAATGGGGAATGGGGGGGGGAATGGGAGGAGGGGATGGGAGAGGGGGAATGGGAGGGGGGATGGGAGAGAGGGGGAATGGGAGGAGGGGATGGGAGAGGGGGGATGGGAGGGAGGGGGATGGGAGGGAGGGGGAATGGGAGGAGGGGATGGGAGGGAGGGGGAATGGGAGGAGGGGATGGGAGGGAGGGGGATGGGAGGGAGGGGGAATGGGAGGGAGGGGGAATGGGAGGAGGGGATGGGAGGGAGGGGGAATGGAAGGAGGGGATGGGAGAGGGGGAATGGGGGGAGGGGAGGGGAGAGGGGGAGGGGAGGGGAGAGGGGGAATGGGGGATGGGAGGGAGGGGGGATGGGAGGGAGGGGGGGATGGGAGGAAGGGATGGGAGAGGGGGAATGGGGGGAGGGGATGTGGGGGGAGGGGATGGGAGAGGGGGAATGGGGGGAGGGGATGGGGGAGGGGAGGGAGGGGATGGGGGAGGGGAGGGAGGGGATGGGGGAGGGGAGGGAGGGGATGGGGGAGGGGAGGGAGGGGATGGGGGAGGGGAGGGAGGGGTGGGAGGGGATGGGGAGGGGGAGGGAGGGGTGGGGAGGGGTGGGGGTGGGGGGAGGGGGTGGGGAGGGGATGGGTGGGGTGGGGGTGGGGGGTGGGTGGGGTGGGGGGGTGGGGTGGGGTGGGGGGGGTGGGGATGGGGTGGGGGGGGTGGGGTGGGGGGTGGGTGGGGGTGGGGTGGGGAGGGTGGGGGTGGGGGGTGGGGTGGGGGGGGTGGGGTGGGGGGGTGGGGGTGGGGGGGTGGGGGTGGGTGGGGTGGGGGTGGGGGGGGTGGGGTGGGGTGGGGGGTGGGTGGGGGGTGGGGGTGGGGGGTGGGGGGGGTGGGGTGGGGGGGGTGGGGGGGGGGGGTGGGGGGGTGGGGGGTGGGGGGGGTGGGGTGGGGGGTGGGTGGGGGGGTGGGGGGTGGGGTGGGTGGGGGGTGGGGGTGGGTGGGGTGGGGGTGGGGGGTGGGGTGGGGTGGGGGGGTGGGGGTGGGTGGGGGGGGTGGGGTGGGGTGGGGGGGGTGGGGTGGGGGGGGGGTGGGGGGGTGGTGGGGTGGGTGGGGGTGGGGTGGTGGGGTGGGGGTGGGGGTGGGTGGGGTGGGGGTGGGGTGGGGGGGTGGGGTGGGGGGGGTGGGTGGGTGGGGTGGGGGGGGTGGGGGGGTGGGGTGGGGGGGGTGGGGGTGGGGTGGGGGTGGGGGGGGTGGGGGTTGGGGGGGGGTGGGGGGGTGGTGGGTGGGGTGGGGGGTGGGTGGGGTGGGGGTGGGGGGGGTGGGTGGTGGGGGTGGGGTGGGTGGGTGGGGTGGGGGGGTGGGGGGTGGTGGGGGGGTGGGGGGTGGGGGGGGGTGGGGTGGGGGGGTGGGTGGTGGGTGGGGTGGGTGGGGTGTGGGGGGTGGGGGGTGGGGGGGTGGGTGTGGGGGGTGGGGGGGGGTGGGGTGGGGGGTGGGGGTGGGGTGGGTGGGGTGGGTGGTGGGGTGGGTGGTGTGGGGGTGGGGGGGGTGGTGGGGTTGGGGTGGGGGGGGTTGTGGGGGTGGGGTGGGGGGGTGGGGTTGGTGGGGTGGGGGGGGTGGTGGGTGGGGTGGGGTGGGTGTGGGGTGGGTTGGGGTGGGGTGGGTGGGGGGGTGGGGTTGTGGGGGTGGGGTGGGGGTGGGTGTGGGGGTGGGGGGGTGGGGTGGGTGGGGTGGGTGGGTGGGGGGGTGTGGGGTGGGTGGGTGGGTTGGGGGTGGGTGTGGGTGGGTGGGTGGGGTGGGTGGGGGGTGGGTGGGGGTGGGTGGGGTGGTGGGTGGGTGGGGGGGGTGGGGTGGTGGAGGTGGGGTGGGGGGTGGTTGTGGGGGTGTGGTGGGGTTGGGGGGTGGGGGTGGGGGTGGGTGGGGGGTGGGGGGTGTGGGGGTGGGGTTGGGGGGGGGGTGGGTGGGGGGTGGTGGGGTGGTGGTTGGGGTGTGGGGTGGGTGTGTGGGGTGGGGGGTGGGGTTGGGTGGGTGGGTGGGGGGGGGGGGGTGGGGTGGGGGGTGGGGGTGGTGTGGTGGGGGTGGTGGGGGTTGGGGGGGTTGGGGTGGGGGGGGTGGGTGGGGGTGGGGGTGGGGGTGGGGGGGGGTGGGGTGGGGGGTGGTGGGGGGTGGGGTGGGGGTGGGGGGTGGGGGGTGGGGTGGGGTGGGGGGGTGGGGTGGGGTGGGTGGGGGTGGGGGGTGGTGGGGGTGGGGTGGGTGGGGGTGGGTGGGGGTGGGGGGGTGGTGGGGGTGGGGGGTGGGGGGTGGGGGTGGTGGGTGGGGGGGTTGGGTGTTGGGGGTGGGGGTGGGTGGTGGGGTGTGGGGTTGGGGGGGTGGTGTGGGGGTGGGGGGTGGGGGGGGGGTGTGGGTGGGGTGGTGGTGGTTGTTGGGTGGGGTGGTGTGGGGGTGGGGGGTGGGTTGGTGGGTGGGGTGGTGGGTGGTGGGGGGTTGGTGGGGTGGGGTGGGGGTGGGTGGGTGTGGGGTGGTTGGGTTGGTGGGTGGGTGGGTGGGGTGTGGGTGGGGGTTGGGGTGGTGTGGTGGGGGTGGGGGGGTGGGGGGTGGGGGGGGGGTGGGTGGGGGGTGGGGGTGGGTGGGGTGGTGGGGGTGGGGTGGGGGTGGGTGGGGTGGGGTGTGTGGGGGTGTGTGGGGGTGGGGTGGGTTGGGGGTGGGGGTGGGTTGGGGGGGGTTGTTGGGGGTGGGGGTGTGGTGGGTGGTGGGTTGGGGGTTGGGGGTGGGGGTTGGGGGTGGGGGTTGGGGGGTGGGGGTGTTGTGTGGTGGGGTGTGGGTTGGGGTGGGTGGGGTGTGGGTTGGGGTGGGGTGGGTGGGGTGGGGGGTGGGGTGGTGGGGGGGGGGTTGGGTGGGGTGGGGGTGGGGGTTGGGGGGGTGGTGGTGGTTGGGGGGTGGGTGGTGGGGGGGGGGGTGGGGGGGGGGGGGTGGGGGGGGGGGGTTGGGGGGGTGGGGTGGGGGTGGGGGTGGGGGTGGGGTTGGTGGTGGTGGGGGGTGGGGGGGTGGGGTGGGGGTGGGGGGGGTGGGGTTGGGGGGGGGGTTGGGGGGGTGGGGTGTTGGGGGGGTGGGGGGGTTGGGGGGTGGGGTGGGTGGGGGTGGGGTTGGGGGTGGGGGGGGTGGGGTGGGTTGGGGTTGGGTGGGGGGTGGGGTGGTTGGGGGGGGGGTGGGGGGTGGGGTGGGGGTGGGGGGGGGGGGGTGGGGGGGGGTGGGGGGGGGGGGGGGTGGGGGGGGTGGGGGGGGTGGGGGGGGGGGGGGGGGGGGGGGTTGGGGGGTGGGGGGGGGGGGGGGGGGGGGGGGGGGGGGGGGGGGGGGGGTGGGGGGGGGGGGGGGGGGGGGGTGGGGGGGGGGGGGGGGGGTGGGGGGGGGGGGGGGTGGGGGTGGGGGGGTGGGGGTGGGGGGGGGGGTGGGGTGGGGGGGGGGTGGGGGGGGGGTGGGGGGGGTGGGGGGGGGGGTGGGGGGGGGGGGGGGTGGGGGGGGGTGGGGGGGGGGGGGGGGGGGGGGGTGGGGGGGGGGGGGGGGGGGGGGGGGGGGGGGGGGGGGGGGGGGGTGGGGGGGGGGGGTGGGGGTGGGGGGGGTGGGGGGGGGGGGGGG